>NC_056060.1:51726723-52027723 GCF_016772045.2 Ovis aries
AAAATGAGAAACCAAAGATGAAACCCAGACAAATGGCAATTACAAAATCAGGAAAATAATAGTTAAAATAATGGAATATGCACATATACATATATACCCATAAGCAAAATCCAAACAGTCCCACAAAAATAAAGTACAGTAGATTCACCCTGCAAACAAAGGAAGCCAAAAATGATATCCACCAGTTATGAACAAAACTAACTAAAGCACAAACTGGAAAACAAAACTAAAGCAAGGTGCCAACGGGGGAATAAAGTAATGAAAACAAAACTAACAAATATGGTGAGAAATAGAAAGAAAAGAAAGAATAGAAACACAAAGTTAAATATAGGTAGATAAAGAAGATTTACATATATTAAAGATTAACTGCAAGGGGGAAAGGACAGTAGGAAAAGCAAACAAAGGAATAAATATAGAAAAAATAATGTTAAGAAAAAATTTTTTTAAGTTAAAAAAAGAAAAGAAAAAGGAATTAAAAAAAGGAAAACTCCACAGAACTGAAGAAGGCCAATGGAGAGGCAGAGGTTTGTAACAGCAATAAAAGGTGATTGTGAAAAAAAAAACAAACTCAAAAACTTAAATAGATTTAATAATGCTATCACATTTCTTTTATTGTCTTTTTAATGTCCATGGAATCTGTAGTGATGTCCCCTCTTTTATTTCTGAAATTAGTTACTTGTGGCCTCTCTTTTTCTTCATTAGCCTGGTTGCGACACTACAGACGGCAGCCCAACAGGCTCCTCTGTCCCTGGGATTCTCCAGGCAAGAACACTGGAGTGTGTTGCCATTTCCTTCTCCAATGCGTGAAAGTGAAAAGTGAAAGTGAAGTCGTTCAGTTGTGTCTGACTTTTAGCGACCCCACGGACTATAGCCTACCCAGGCTCCTCCGTCCGTGGGATTCTCCAGGCAAGAGTACTGGAGTGGGTTGCCATTGCCTTCTCCAGGTTAGCCTGGCTAGGGGATTCAATTATGTCTACAGCTGGTTCTTTGAAAAGATTACTTATTTTTTCAAAGAACCAGCTTTAGACAAAATTGGTTTTCTTTCTCTTCCTTTTAAGGCTTTTAAATATATTGTATGTATATATGGATTTTTGTTTTACAGATAAATTGCTTTATTAACTGTTTAAGTCGATGGCAAATATTTGATCAAATTTTTCATCTGTTTCATGAAAATACTGCCTTGATCGGTGTTCATTGCATTTGTTTTCTTGGTCCTGTTCTCTTTTCTTGTAATACTTTCATATAGATTCTAGAATGTTTATTTTTGATTTCTCATGTGGATTAAGTGGAATTTTCCTTGATCAGCTATTTGCAAATGTTTCATATGTTAGGGAGGCTAAAACTGTGTCCAAGTCTTCCAGCATTCTCTGTAGAGCCCGTAGTTAAGAGTGAGAGTCCATTTAACTCTTACCTCTCCCTGGCCAACGAAACAGACAGCTTGTAAGACTCATAGCATTCAGAATTTTTTCTAATCTGCTGCCTCACCAATAGACTGTTTCTTAAAATATGGCTCATCCTCTTAGTCCTTGTTGAGTCCTGTTAGCTCTGCTTCTCAGAATCAAAGTAGTACATGGATGCTTCTGTCACTATTCCGCACACCTTGTCCCAGTTAGGACACATGAGGATTTTGGTTCTTCATCTTGGGCATGCTCCTCATCTTGGGGTAGTGCCAGGTCTCTCAGGGATTTGCATTCACAGGCATCCCCTTCTGCTTCCTCCCACATCCTGTTTGATCTTCACTGTTTGGCATCCCTTCAGCCTATTTGTGGCTTAGGATTTCATATGCATCCTAGCTTGTATTTCTCTCTCATTCTTCCTCAGTGTGATTTCCTGGAGGAGAAAGAGGAAATGACAGCTTTATTCCACTGTTTTCAAACTGAAAATCTGTATCCAATTCTTCCATAGTTTAGGATCAATCATTCTCAAGTAAATGCTTTACTGGGTTTGTGAACTTCCAAGTTAAAGAATAGTTTCAGGGATTCTTACGGATTTTTGAAGCAAGGAAACCCAGCTCACATTTGCAATTGAGAGCATTATGTTGAGAAGGCAAAACAGGAAGCACTACTCACAGAAGGAGATCTGAAGTTGATAATTTCTACTTGTGTATATTATATGTAACATCTTTATGCCTTTTGATTCTATGATCAGGACCATCGATATCTTTTCTATCACCGAATCATTCCCATAAGTTTCAGATTTGAAGAAAAACAGCTGTTCTTAACTGATACTGAGATTGTGATCCAAGAACTCCCGTTCCTTCAGCTAAAGACACTCATCATGCAGCTCTGCAAGCCAGTTTTTTTTGTCTGTGGGTCTACTACAGGGCTGTTTTACTATGGAAAAAATAGCTTAGATTCAGGAAGGCTCTGAAATATACCTGTGGTCTATATACACTGTGAAATTTCATTACATGTGCTTAATCGCTCAGTCATGTCCAACTCTTTGCAACCCCATGGACTGCAGGGGTTCCTCTGTCCATGGAATTCTCCAGGCAAAAATACTGGAGTGGGTAGCCATTCCCTTCTCCCGAGGATCTTCCCAACCCAGGGATTGAACCTGGGTCTTCTGCATTGCAAGCAGATTCTTTATTGTCTGAGCCACCAGGGAAGCCCTGAAATTTTATCAATAACAATTTATTCCTTTGTGTTATTATGGCCTCTTTTTAAATGCCTATATTTTTTGAAAATAAGTAAGTTTTCATTAACTTCTTTGTGTAAATTACATTTTTAAAAATATTGTTTTTAGAGGAAGGAACCCTGGTAAAGGAAACAGAGGAAATGGACATTAAGGAACACCCAAGATAAACATTGGAACACCAAGATAAACATTGCCACTTAACAATTTGATCTTGCTGGACTTGTGTAAAAAGAATGCAAGTCAAGTTGTTTGTTATTCATATTTTATTAATAGTTAAAATTATATAAACATATCTGTATGTGAACCAAACCTAAAGTTTAGTATATGAGCACTTTCTGGTGAGATGGCAAAATCTTTTTAACTGTCTATAAGTAAATTCTTGCTTTCCTTCCTGATTTTATGAAGTTTTTAAGGCTTGCATTCCACATAAGTCCGTTGACTTTATTGTTCTTTCTGGAGCATACCTCTGCTCTATTTAGGCTTAGCTGCTGTTCTTTTTATATCTCATAAAGCAGTACTGGCCATACCTCGCAAGTTTAAATTCAGTCAAAAAGAATACCACCTTAGGATTTTGACATATCAACTGCACTTATGTTATGTACAGAGTGATGTTAGGATTAGATTTAAACTTTCCTGTACCACGGCTGACGTGGAGAGTTGCTGCTCCAAGTCAGAATTATCAATCCTTTCATTTTTAGAAATGAGTTTTGAAAACATGTTGACAGGGAAATGTGGACATGCAATATGATCGAAGCCCAGCAAGGATTCTAATGTAAAAATACATTTTGTGAATTGGAAACTATCTCCTGACAGAAATGTGGCTTTGACTGACATTCTCAAAAGGGTATAATAGGATCATCCATATATTATGTATAAATTTACCATCATTTCCATAGCCACAGAGAACACATTGTTACTTCTCAAAAGTACTCTTAATCCCTTGGCTTAAACAACTGTGGTTATACTGCCAAGACAACCATTTCAATTTCTTATCCCATAAACAGAAGCACTTAGACAAAAATACTTGCCATAAGAAGATATTTCAAAAGGCATTTCATTAATAGTGGTGGCTTTGGAAATGATTATTTAATAGAAGTCATGCCCATACTGAATATTGTGTTTGAGAACTCCTTTATTCAGTCACCATTCACCTGATTGAGAAAATTTCCAGAATTCAATTCTTTTTTTCTTCTCGTCTATCTTTTAGTCATTCCATTTTAATACTAATTTCAAGAAAAAGAGAAATGATAATAGGCAAAAAATGGAAAAAACTCAAATGTGTATCAAACTGGTGGAATGGACAAATAAAATGTGGAATAGCCACACAATGAAATGTCATTTGGTAATAAAAAGGAATGAAATATTAATGCATACTACAACTTGCAAGAACCTTGAAAGCATTATGTATAGTGAAAGAAGCCAGTCACAAGTGACCACATATTGTATGCTTCAATTTATATAGAATGTCAGAATAGGCAAATCCATAGAGATAGAAGGTAGAGTATTACTTAAGGCTGAATAGTGGGGAGCAGGGTGAGAGTGGCTGCTGAAGGAAACAAGGTTTCTTTTGGGAGCAATGAAAATATTTTAAAATTTACTGTGATGGTGGTTGCATTGCTCTGTTGAATATACTAAAGATCATTGAACTGTATACTTAAAAATTTTAATTGTTATTATATAATTGATATAATATTGTGTTAATTTCAGATGTACAACATAATGATTTGATACTTGTATATGCTGCAAAATGATCACTGCAATAAGTCCAGTTAATATTTGTCATCATACATAATTACTGATTTTTTTTCTTGTGATGAGAACTTTCAAGATCCACTCTCCCAGTTACTTTGAAATATGCAATATAGCACAATTAACTATAATCATAATGCAGTATATTACATTCCCATAACTTACTCATTTTATAACTGGAAATTTGTACCTTCCCCCTTCACCCGTTTCTCCCACCTCCTACCTCAGGCAGCTACCAACCTATTCTCTATATCCATGGACTCATTTTTTTGTTTGTCCTGTTTTGGTTTTGCTTTTTGATTTCACATATCAGTGAGATCATAGAGTATTTGTTGTTCTCTGTCTGACTCATTTCACTTAGCAAGTTCCTCAAGGCGCATCCATATTGTTGCAAGTGGCAGGATTTTCTCCTTTTTTATTTTATGGCTGACAGGTATTCCAAATAATGTGTGTATATATATATATATATACACACACATGTTTTTTACTCATTCATCTGTTGCTGTACACTTAGGTTGCTTACATGTCCTGCTGTTGTAAATAATGCTGCAATGAATATGGGGGTGCTAGAGCTTTTCAAATTAGCTTTCTATTTTCCTCAGATAAATACCCAGAAGTGGAATATTCTGACCAATGGTAGTTCTATTTTTAAATTTTTGAGGAACTTAAATATGGTTTTTCATAGTGGATGTACCAATTTACAGTCCCACCAACAGTGCAGAAGGGTTCCCTTTTCTCTACACTCTCTCTAACACTTGTTATTTCTTATCTTTTTGATCATAGCCATTCTAACAGGTGTGAGAGGATATCATTATGATATTTTCATTTACCTGATAATTAGTGATGTTGAGCATCTTTTCATGTATCTGTGCCATCTGTATATCTTCTTTGGGAAATTGTCTTTTCAGATCTTTTGCCCGTTTAAAAATCAGATTTTTTTCTGCTATCAAATTATATAAGCTTTTTATATACTTTTGATTAACCCCTTGTTAGACATATACATTTGCAAATATTTCCTTCCACTTCATTGATTGCTTTTTTGTTTTGTTGATGGTTTCCTTTGTTGTGCAGAAAATTTTTAGTTTAACGTAGTCCCACTTGTTTATTTTTATTTTTTATTTTTGCCTTTGCTTTTCTGTCAAACCCCCCAAATCCTGCCAATATGAAGGAGCTTTCTGTTCTCTTCTAGAAATTTCATGTTTTCAGGTCTTATAGTCAAGTCTTTAATATGCTTGAGTTAATTTTTGTGTATCATGTAAGACAGTGGTTCAGATTCATTCTTTTGCATGTGGCTGTCCGGTTTTCCCCAACACTCCTTATTAAAGATTAGCAGTTATTAACTGAGAGTATGCTAAAGTTACAGTTAGTTATAGGTAATCTACTCTACAATGCTACTCACATGGGAGAAGTGAAAGGGAAGAGAAGAAATAAGAATGCATACTTTGTGCTATGTTCTAAGGCCTATGCCACGATTTAGTACAACAGTCTTGCAAGGTAGGTAATGTTTTCCCTGTTTTTGATAGATTAGCAAACTGAAGCTCAGAGAGGTTAACAACATTATTCTAGGTCACACAGCTAATAATACAGAGAAGTCTTTGTCCTTCACAGAGATTGTCTTCATTCTCAGTTCAGTTTAGTTCATTTCAGTTGCTCAGTTTCGTCCAACTCTTTGCAACCCCATGAACCACAGCACACCAGGCCTCCCTGTCCATCACCAACTCCCGGAGTTCACTCAAACTCATGTCCATTGAGTCAATGATGCCATCCAACCATCTCATCCTCTATCGTCCCCTTCTCCTCCTCTCCTCAATCTTTCCCAGCATCAGGGCTTTTTCCAATGAGTCAGCTCTTCACATCAGGTGGCCAAAGTATTGGCGTTTCAGCTTCAGCATCAGTCCTTCCAATGAACACCCAGGACTGATCTCCTTTAGGATGGGCTGGTTGGATCTCCTTGCAGTCCAAGGGACTGTCATTCTCAGTAGTCTCAAATAAAAGGAAATAGAAAGTTTCTGGCCTCAGTCCTTGTAATTGGTGATCAATTTCCACTTTCTTAGGATCTCTCAAGCATGCCTTAGCTCCCGTGTTTCAGCCTATCTGAAAATGCTCTGGCTTCAGCAACAGCATTTTGTGATGTAACAAAACCTGGGTTGCTGTACTTCCCTACTTTCCCTGAGACTGTCTTAGCTATAGTCCAAGGGACAGGCTGTCTAATCTAGCTACAGAATCTGGTTTCTTTCTCAAAGCACAGTATTAGTGAAGTTCACTGAAATTTCTGAACTCAGCAATGATGCCTGAATTTGGCTCTATTTCTACTCTAAGGTTTTTGATTAGGTATGATGAGGTATGCACATAGATATTTATAATTCCAGGCAAGTACCCACATGTCACAAAAACTGGAATAAAACTTTATGATGACTTGGAGGAAGAATCCAATGAATAAAGGCTGAGACTTAGATTTGCCTTGAGATTGGGTATATGACGGTGTATTTTTCTAAGACTGAGAAGCACTTTATTGGGAATGTTGCCAGGAAATGTTCTGTTTTGATTTTTAAACTCTTCTCTCATACCCCATATCCAATCCCTCCTCAATCCTGTCATTTCTGCCTCAAAATATGCCCTCATTTCAACACTTCTCGCTAATCCACCACCTCCCTCTGCATCAGTCCAGGCTCACCCAGGCAGAAAATCATTTAAAACAGAGGGGATTTAATGCAAGGAATTGGTTACACAAATGATGTAAGAAGTGATTAGTCAAACAGAAGGTGGGGTGACCCAGAGATTAACAGCTGTGGGGAGCTGCTGCCTTTTCTAGGCTGGCAGCACAAAAGGAGGAGAGGTCATGATCACCAGAAGAAGCTGGATCCACACTGATACCATATGGCAGAGCTGGAGCCATTCTATCCCTGCTGGAAATGGTGCCTATGGCAGAGATTGAGAGATCGAGAGACTGAGAGAGACACACACAGAGATAGACCTTCTTTTCAAGGTTCATCCATGTTGTAGCATGTATCAGTACTTCATTTCTTTTTATTGCCAAATAATATTGCAGTGTATGAATATACAGGCATACTTTAGAGATATTTCAGATTTGGGTCCAGAACACTGCAACAAAGAAAATATTGCAATAAAGCCAGTCACATGACTTAAAACCAGTCTTTTGGTTTCCTAGTGCAAGTAAATGAAGAAGGAAATGGCAACCCACTCCAGTATTCTTGCCTGGAGAATCCCATGGACAGAGGAGCCTGGCAGGCTATAGCCGATAGGATTGCAAAGAGTCGGACACGACTGAATGACTAACACTTTCACTTTCAGTGAAAGTAAAAGAAGGATAAATTAAGAGTCTGGTATTAGCAGATAAAAACAACTACATATAAGATAAGTGACAAGGTCCTACTGTATAGCACAGGGAACTATATTTAATACCCTGTAATGAATGAAACATAATGCAAAACAATATGAAAAAGAATATGTGTATATTTGTATAACTGAATAACCTTGCTTTAGACCAGAAACTAACACAAGATTGTAAACCAACTGTGCTGTGCTTAGTTGCTCAGTCATGTCCAACTCTTTGTGACCCCATGGACTATAGCCCACCAGGCTCCTCTGTCCATAGGGATTCTCCAGGCAAGAATACTGGACTGGGTTGCCATGTCCTCCTCCAGGGTAACTTTCTGACCCATGAATCAAACCAGCATCTCCTGCATTGCAGGCAGATTTTTTACCAGCGGAGCTACTTGGGAAGCTGGTGGCTCAGATGGTAAAGAAATCAACTTCAATAAAAAAAAGTCTTTACACTGTAAGTGTATAATAGTATTATGTCTAAAAAAACAATGTACATACCTTAGTTAAAAACTACTTTATTGTTAAAAAAATGCTAACAAGCATCTGAGGCTTTAGTGGGTTGTGATCTTTTTGCTGGTGGAGGCTCTTACATCAATGTTGGTGGCTGCTGACTCATTAGGGTGGTGGTTGCTGAAGGCTGGGGTGGCTGTGGCAATTTCTTAGAATAAGACAACAATGAAGTTTGTCGTGTTGATTGACTCTTCTTTTTAGGAACAGTTCTTCTCCTGCATGCAGTGCTATTTGGTAGCATTTTACTCACAGTAGAAATTCTTTCAAAATTGGATTCAGTTCTTCCAAACACTGACACTGCTTTATCAATGGGGTTTATGTAAAACTCTAAATCATATCTTGTCATTTCGACAGTCTTCACAGCTTCTTTACTGGGAGGAGTTTCCATCTCGAGAAACTGCTTGCTTTGATCATCCATAAAAAGCAGCTCCTCATTCACTTAAGTTTTCTCATGAGATATCAGCAATTCAGTCACATCTTCAGCTCCATTGCTAGTTCTCTTGCTGTTTCTACCACATTTGTGGTTATTTCTTCCACTGAAGTCTTGTACTCCTCAAAGTCATCCAAGAGGGTTGGAATCAACTTCTTCCAAACTCCTGTGTATTTTGATATTTAAACCTCTTCCCATGAATCATGAATGTTCTTAATAGCATCTAGGATGGTGAATACTTTCCAGGTTTTCAATTTACTTTGCAAAGATCCACCAGAGGAATTGCTATGGAAGCAATAGCCTTACAAAATGTATTTCTTAAAGAACAAGATTCAAAAGTTGAAATTACTCTTTGATCCATGGACTGAAAAATGGATATTGAGTGAGCAGGCATGAAAACAAGATGAATCTTATTGTATCTCTCTGTATCTCCATCAGAGCTCTTGGATGACTAAGGGCAATTAGGCTTTGATTTTCAAGCTGATCTTCATTTATCTTTTTGATCTATTCTGAGTTAAATTTTGTACATATTATAAGGTAAGGGTTCAACTATATTTTTTTGGATGTGGATACCTAGTTGTCTGAACATTTTTTTTTTAAAATGACTTCCTTTCTCATTGAATTGTCTTGGCACGCTTGTTGAAAATCAATTGACCATAAATGTGAGGGTTTATCTCTGAACTCTGAATTCTGTTTCATTGATCTCTATGTCTCCTTCTTTCAAGGCTTCTGTACTTTTAACTAGTGTCCATTTGGTCATATATTAGTGCCTACTTACCTGCACAAACATATGCTTTATTCTAAAGTGATTTTATCTGCTTTTTTTCCATTATATAACCAACAAAATGTAGTCATTTTCTCCATCTTAGGGGAGAGGAAAACTGAAACTTGTAATAAAGGCAACGTCCACTACTTCAAATGAGTAGAAACTTTTCTGAATACCAAAAGAAGAAACTGGATGGTTTCAACCAAGATGGTAATGTTAAAATTATGATTGCCTCATCTAGATCCCAAATGTAGTTGCTATTTCCTTCTTAGAAAAGAGAGACAGACAAGAAGTTATAGGCACAAAGTAGCTGAAATATTTGGAGACAGTTTTATTACTTGGTATGTGTTAGTAAAAGGTTTTAATATTCTGATGAAAATTTAGCTGGTTAGTTTTTCTGCCTTTCTGACAAAATAAATTATTATTCTTGGGAAATTGTGGTACTACATTTCACCAACAATATTTCACTTACTCCCACCCCCGCTATTCTCTTGTCCAAGATCCTACAGTTGCTCCCATATGAACTATTTATGCCAATGAAACCAATTATTTTCTCTCTTGCACCAGAAGAAAATGATTAATTCTA
Organism: Ovis aries; assembly: GCF_016772045.2. NCBI lineage: Eukaryota > Metazoa > Chordata > Mammalia > Artiodactyla > Bovidae > Ovis > Ovis aries. The sequence continues at coordinate 51,736,747 of NC_056060.1, forward strand.
CCTGTTATGAAAATGGAAATTAATCTCATCAGATGTGGCCTTGGACACCACTCTAAAGTGATTTTATCTCCACAAAATCAAACATGTAAGATATGCTGTGGTCAGTATTTTCTTTCTAGACAGAGAGAACTTCAAGTGATAATACTCTAGTATCTTAATGGAGCTTGCCTCATTTGGAGGAGCATTATCTTTAAGAGTTTTAATTTAATTGTGCACAGGAGACATTTTTTTCCAAGTACATTTTCAGTTTTCAAAACCATGTGTTATTTACAGAAAATAGAATTCATATGTTTTTGATTCCTTTACACTTAACTCATTAAAAAATTCCTGTTAAACCACTTGGTATTCAAAGACTTTCCAGTTTTCTAAATAAGTTTCCAAAAGCCTTCTTAGAGATATGAAATGGTGTTAAATAAATATGTACATGAGTTTCCAAACCTTGTTCATAATTTCTCTTTAAAATTTTGTGCCTTTAGTTAGTAAAATGTGCTTTTCTACTATTCAGAAAGAGATTAATGTATGAAAATACATCATTTTTAATGTGAGAAACCTAAATTTACAAATAAAAAGTTTTAGATATCATTAGATAACAATAAGTAATTTAATGATTCATATATACATCACAAGGGCTTCCCTGGTGGCTCAGCTGGTAAAGAATCTGCCTGTAGTGTGGGAGACCTCGGTTTGATCCCTGGGTTGGGAAGACCCCCTGAAGAAGGGAATGGCTACCACTCCAGTATTCTGGCCTGGAGAATTTCATGGACTGTAAAGGCCAAGGGGTTTCAAAGAGTTGGACATGACTAAATGACTTTCACTTCACTTCACTTCATATATGTTGCAAATAAATATCAGATAAAATCAGAAACTAGGGAAGAAGAAAGTGAATGAAGAATTATTGAGCAATTCTTGGGTACTATGACTGGGCTTATATATTTATATATAGAATTTAATCCTTTAGGAGATAAATATTTTTTCACATTTTCTCAGATGAGAAAATTGAGACTCAGATAAGCTAATCTTCTGCAAGCCACATAGCTAGTAAGATAGAGTCAGGGCTCAAATAAAGGTGTGATTCTCAAGTCCATGTTATTTTTGCTGTCTTTGAGGATGAGATGGCTGGATGGCATCACTGACTCAATGGACATGAGTGTGAGTAAACTCCGGGAGTTGGTGATGGACAGGGAGGCCTGGCGTGCTGCGATTCATGGGGTCACAGAGTTGGGCACGACTGAGCGGCTAAGCTGAGCTGAGCTGATGCATCCCACCAGATTTGAAGTTAAGAGATCTGGTTTCAAATTATTGTACTTTTACCCATATACTAGTACTAATGCACATGAATAAATCTTAGCTTCCTTGACTATAGCAAGGGAAGAATAATACCCACCTTATAAAACTTCTGTTGCAGTAAATGAGATAAATGAACATATGAACACACCTAGACTGAGTTAAGGACTTCCCTGATGGCTCAGTGGTAAAGAACCCTCCTGCATACAGATGCAGGAGACAGGGGTTCAATCCCTGGGTCTGGAGGATCCCCTGGAGAAGGAAATGGCAACCCACTCCAGTATTCTTGCTTGGGAAATCCCATGGACAGGGGAACCTGGCGGGTTCCACAGGTTGCAAAGAATCAGACATGACTTAGCAACTGAACACAGATGTGTGCAAACTGAGTTGAATTTGTTCTCTTGCCTCCAGCCTTGCTCCGCATCAGTTAATTTCTCATATAGCACAACTTAACACATTGAAGTTGCAAATGTCATATCTATTCCATCTTCCAAAATTTCAATGATTCCCTAAGACCTTCTGCTATAATTAAAAGTTCATATTTACTTTGTTCTAAATTAACATAGACAACTTCATTACAGTTACTCCCCCCATAAAACTTTAACTTCGTCAGATTAATTTATCCCTACACTTATGAATCAACATGTACACTATACTTTTAAAAAACTTCAGTAAAATACACATAACACAAAAGTTACCATTTTAACTATTTTAAGTTGACAATTCAGTGGCATTAAGCAATTCACATTGTTGTACACCATCACCACTATCCCACACTATACTTTTCCAAGCAGTATTTCACCATACTCCACATTGAAAATTTCTTCCCAATTTTATTTATCCAACTCTTAGTCCTCTTCTAAGCTTGGACTCACATTGCATCATCTGTGAAATCTTCCCTTACTGTGTTTACCTGACTTGTATCACATGGTAAAAACAGTTTAGTGTAATGGTTAAGGGTATAGACTTAAGCATTATGGATCATATTGTTTGAGTGTGAAAGGAGAAATCAAGAAGGATTTGAACTGAAGGACAACATTTTTAACTGGATGAAAATGAAAACACAATCAAATTTATTAGATGCAACTAATTCTATAGTTAGAAATTTGTAGTGCTAAATGTTTATGTTAGAAAATAAGAAAGGCCTCAATTCAATGACCTCAGCTTTCACCATAATAAACTGTGAAAAGACAAACTCAAAATAAGTAGAAGAACCAACCAGTGGGACTTCTCTGATGATCTAGTGGTTCAGACTCTATGCTTTCACTGCAGGGAGCCTGAGTTTGATCCCTGGGCAGGGAACTAAGATCCTGCATCAGCACAGCATGGCCAAATAAATAAATAAATACCAGGGTGGAAATGGAAGACATAGAAGATATAATAGACAAAATCCATGAAAATTTGTCTCTTTGGGAAAATTTCTGAAAGAATTAATAAGCCTTTAGCCAGACTGATTAGAAAAAGAAAAAGGATACAAGTTAACAACATTTGGAATGAGAGAGGAGACATTAATGCAGTCTTCAGATGTTACAACTATGAAAAGAATGAGCAACTTTATGCCAATAAATCTGACAACTTAGGCGACATAGATGAATTCCTTGAAAGTCAGACTGCTGCAGCTCATCTAAGAAGAGACAGATAACCTAAATATATGTGTATCTATTAAAGAAATTGAATTTGTAATTAAAAACGTTCCCACAAAGAAAAACTCAGGCGCACATTCATACACACATAGCTTCCCTGTTGAATTCTACCAAACATTTAAGGAAGAAAATATGCCAATTCTATATAAACTCTTCCAAAAAACTGAAGCGGTGGGAATACTTCTTGATTCTGTGGGGCCAGCAGTTCTCTGTTACCAACACACAGACATTAGAAGAAAAGAAAACCTCTTCTCTTTTTAAAGTTATATGTATTTTTTCTATTCTTAATCCTTCCATAAAGAACCTAAAAATATTAGCAAACAATATCGACTTTTTCCCCTTAAAAATCAATGTAGAGCTCTCAAGGTAGTAAGGAAATTATGCATCAAAATCTGAGAAAACAAGAGAATCTAGAGAGGTAAGCGGGCAACTGATGCACCTAAGATGCTTTTATTCTGAAGGAACTTACTGTCCATGCAGATTTGTGCTTTGGTTTTAGCCGTTTCCTGCATGCAGCAATCAGAGGTCGACACCCAGGGCCTGGCCAAGACGGGGAGTCTAACAGAAGACCTCTTCCCCACTGAAGCAATGTCACTTTAAGAGTAAAAGAAAACCTGCAATATATCTACCCTCTCATATATCCAGGGTACTGAAGGGGAATGTTGTTCTGGCACCAAGAACACTTGTCAATAGAATAGGAGAGAAACTCCTCCCTGAGAGATGTAGCCGTGGACTCATAATCCCCAAGAATTTTAGATCTGGATTTGGATGGTCCAGGGAACATGGAGCCATAAACTTGGTAATTTGGTCCTGAAACAGTAGAAGAAAATTCTCTCTGAAAGAAGGAACATTCATCCTAGACCTGGAAGAGTTGTTTCACATAACGCTTAAGCAGTGCACAGTGAACACACACACACACACACAGAAAAGATCTCATGAAAAAAACTGCAGAAATAAAATACAGCAGATATTGGTATCCAACAGAGGTTCTTTTTAAAATCTGACTTACTATATTTAAAGAAATAAAAATGGAAAATAAATGAATATTCCAAAAAGTGACTGATCAGATTTGAAAAAGAAACAGTATTGTACAGAAATGGATACAGTATGTGAAATTTCAAAATGAGTGAGTAAATATAACATCAAGTTGGAAGATATTTTAGAAGTTACATAGAATGTAGCATAGACAGACATACACGAAAAAAAAGATAGGAAATACAGAAGAAAAGTTAGGAAACATGGAGACCAGGAGATTTAATTAATTTAATCAGAGTTCCCAAAGGACAAAGGAGAAGAATAGAATGGAGCAGAGGCAATACTTGAAACAATAACCAAGCATATTCCAGAACTGATGAAGAACCTTATTTCTAATGACTTGGCCATCTCGTTATAGCTCTGAAATGTTTGCAGTGTGGGCTATCCCATTTAAAAAATACTGCTTCCTCTGTGCTATAAAAATTAGAAACTTCCCTTACGTGTTGCTTACCAGATATGTCATTTAAAATGCCACTTTCATACATGATAAATTGCCACTCTAGCCATCTTGGACCAATATTATATTCAAAACACAGGCCAAGTGTTGGGACTATTCTATAATAAGAAAATAATAGTACTTACATCTTGATGCTCTATGGATATTTTAATATAAAAAACATTTTAATGGCAATGTGTAGTGGTGGTATTTACCATTTTCCAGATGGTAAATTATTGTTGCCATGCTTTATGGTGTGGACTCGAGAATATCAGTTATCCATTTGTCTATAGTTTAGAAGGAACACAAATGAGTTTCTACAAACAGTCTCATTTTCATTTCTGGTACTTTATTTCTTTGGTGCAATTCCAAGTACCAGGTGGAATCACTTTCCGTACAGACAGAAAACATCAGTGCTATCCCCAGCTCTGCTGACTGTTAAAACATAAGGCTCTGTATTTAATTATTGACAATGAATAGCTGTACTGTATTCTCAGGGGGTTAGTCCTAAATTAAGAGTTGTTCACTATTTTTCAAAAGCTCGGGTTAAAGAAACACTTAGAAGGACTGCCTAAAGGATTTGCATTTCATACATTTCTCCAAATGCACTGAAATCTACTCCTGGATTAAGGCATACCACCATATATAGAATCTTGCCTATGATGACTCGATAACAAAATTATTTTCTGGTTTGAATTCAAGCATAGTTTCACATTCCTAAGAAGTTGGTTTGCTTTTTGCATTAGGACAGTATGAAACTTGCCTCACCTCTCTCTTTTAACTGATTTTCTTCTTTTTAACTTATTTATTTTGCCATATTGTTTGTATGTTTATATACTTTCTTTTTTGAAACAAAGCATTGCTTAGATATGTTTCAAAACATTAATTGTCTAAATATTTTTGCACTCAACATCAGAGCATCTAAATATGTAAAGCAAATACTAACAGAAATAAAAGGTGAAAGAAACAACAGTATAATAATAATAATTGAAAACTTTAATACTAGATAGGTCAGAGAATTGATATGGAAACAGTGGATTTGAACAACACTATAAACTAAATGGACCTAACAGACATATAAACAACATTCCACCCAACATCAGGAGAAAACATTCATCTCAAATGCACACAGGTCATTCTATAGGATATAGCATATGTTAGGCCACAAAACAAGACTTAGCAAATTTAAGAAGATTGGAATTATGTCACATTGGTCTGAAACTAGAAATCAGTTATAGGAGGAAAGCCATAAATTCACAAATATATAAAAATTAACAACACAATAAGCAACTGCTTAACAACAATAAGCAATGGATCAAGGAAGAAATAAAAAGTGAAATAAAAAATATCTTGAGACAAAATATAATGGAAATACAACATACCAAAACTTATGAGATGCAGCAAAAGCAGTTCTAAGAGGAAAGAAGTTTATAGTGATAAAGGAAAAAAGAAAAGAAAAGAAAGACCTCAAATGAGCACCCTAACTTTACACCTCAAGAAACTAGAAAAAGAAGAACAAACTAACTCCAAAGTTAGCAGGAGAAAGGAAATAAGAACGATTAGAGCAGAAGTAAATGAAAGAGAAAACAGGAAAACAATAAAAAATATTAGCAAAACTAAGAGTTGGTTCTTTAAAAAAGATTGACAAATCTTTATTTAGACTAACCAAGAAGAAAAGAGAGATCACCCAAAAATAAAGTTATAAATCAAAGTGGAGACATTACAATTGATACCACAATAGGATCATTAGAGACTATAGTGAACAATTATATGCAAACAAACTAGAAAACCTAGAAGAAATGGATAAGTTCCTAGAAACATACAACTTACTAAGCCTGAATCATAAGAAAACAGAAAATCTGAACAGACTAATAGAGGGTAGAAGAATTAAACTAGTAATCAAAAATCTGCCAACAAAGAAAAGTCCAGGATCAAGTGGTTTCACAGTTGATTTTACAAAACATTTAAAAATAATGCCAATACTCAAACAATGCAATTTAAAAATGGGCAGAGGATCTGAACAGACATTTTCCCAGAGAACATACAGAAGTCCAGCAGGTACATGAGAAGTTCAGCACCACCAATCACTCAGTTCAGTTCAGTCGCTCAGTCATGTCCGACTCTTTGTGACCCCATGAATTGCAGCACGCCAGGCCTCCCTGTCCATCAGCAATTCCTGGAGCTCACTCAGATTCATGTCCGTCGAGTCAGTGATGCCAGCCAGCCATCTCATCCTCTGTCGTCCCCTTCTCCTCCTGCCCCCAATCCCTCCCAGCATCACAGTCTTTTCCAATGAGTCAACTCTTCGCATGAGGTGGCCAAAGTACTGGAGTTTCAGCTTTAGCATCATTCCTTCCAAAGAAATCCCAGGGCTGATCTCCTTCAGAATGGACTAGTTGGATCTCCTTGCAGTCCAGGGGACTCTCAAGAGTCTTCTCCAACACCACAGTTCAAAAGCATCAATTCTTTGGCACTCAGCTTTCTTCACAGTCCAACTCTCACAGCCATACATGACTACTGGAAAAACCATAGCCTTGACTAGACGGACCTTAGTCGGCAAAGTAATGTCTCTGCTTTTGAATATGCTGTCTAGGTTGGTCATAACTTTTCTTCCAAGGGGTAAGCATCTTTTAATTTCATGGCTGCAATCACCATCTGCAGTGATTTTGGAGCCCCCCAAAATAAAGTCTGACACTGTTTCTACTGTTTCCCATCTATTTCCCATGAAGTGATGGGACCAGATGCCATGATCTTCGTTTTCTGAATGTTGAGCTTTAAGCCAACTTTTTCACTCCTCTTTCACTTTCATCAAGAGGCTTTCGACTTCCTCTTCACTTTCTGCCATAACGGTGGTGTCATCTGCATATATGAGGTTATTGATATTTCTCCCGCCAATCTTGATTCCAGCTTGTGTTTCTTCCAGTCCAGCGTTTCTCATGATATATTCTGCAAAGAAGTTAAATAAGCAGGGTGACAATATACAGCCTTGACGTACTCCTTTTCCTATTTGGAACCAGTCTATTGTTCCATGTCCCATTCTAACTGTTGCTTCCTGACCTGCATACAGATTTCTCAAGAGGCAGGTCAGGTGGTCTGGTATTCCCATCTCTCTCAGAATCTTCCACAGCTTATTGTGATCCACACAGTCAAAGGCTTTGGCATAGTTAATAAAGCAGAAATAGATGTTTTTCTGGAACTCTTTTGCTTTTCCCATGTTCTGGTGGATGTTGGCGATTTGATCTCTGGTTCCTCTGCCTTTTCTAAAACCAGCTTGAACATCAGGAAGTTCACAGTTCACGCACTGCTGAAGCCTGGCTTGGAGAATTTTGAGCATTACTTTACTAGCATGTGAGATGAGTGCAATTGTGCGGTAGTTTGATCACTAGGGAAATGCAAATCAGAACAATAATGAGATATCACTTATGCCTGTTAGAATGACTATTATCAAAAAGAAAGAACTGACAAGTGTTGTTGAGAGTGTGGAGAAGAGGGAAACTTTGCACATTGTTGGTAGGAATGTTTGCTAAGACAGTAAAGCTTGGAAAAAAAACTTATGTTTGGTGAAAGATGTGAACTAGATTTATTGTGGCGATCATTTCACACTACATGCAAGTATCAAATCACTACTTGATTTGATACTCAAACTAATGTATAGTTTGTATATTTGAAATAGTATATGGTTGTACGTCAGTTATTCCTCAGTAAAATAGTTTAAAAAAAAAAAGAAGAAGAAGAAGAAGCAGAATCCAGTGACTTCTAACAGCAAGTTTATTCTCTTGCTCATAGTTCTGTGGGATGGCTCCAGGGTCTGAGCTCTCCAGTGCTAGGTGTAGGGCAGTTCTATGTGTCCCTTGTCTTCGGACCAGTGGCTGTTTAAGGTGTGTGATCTATTCCATATGTCTCACTCTGCGGCCCAGGCTAAATAATCACCAGCCTCTTGGGACATACTCTTTTCATCATAGGAGCAAAGGAGGGCAAGCTCAAACACTAAAGCGTATTTCAAGCCTCTGTCTGATTTACAAATGCTGACATCCCATTAGCCTAAGGAAAACATATGATCAAGCCCAACTCCAGTAGAGCAGGACAGTACAATTGGAGTATACAGAAGGAAATATTTGCTTCAGTTCAGTTCAGTCACTCAGTCACGTCCGACTCTTTGCGACCCCATGAATCGCAGCACACCAGGCCTCCCTGTCCATCACCATCTCCCGGAGTTCACTCAGACTCACGTCCATCGAGTCAGTGATGCCATCCAGCCATCTCGTCCTCGGTCGTCCCCTTCTCCTCCTGCCTCCAATCCCTCCCACCATCAGAGTCTTTTCCAATGAGTCAACTCTTCGCATGAGGTGGCCAAAGTACTGGAGTTTCAGCTTTAGCATCAGTCCTTCCAAAGAAATCCCAGGGCTGATCTTCAGAATGGACTGGTTGGATCTCCTTGCAGTCCAAGGGACCCTCAAGAGTCTTCTCCAACACCACAGTTCAAACGCATCAATTCTTTGGTGCTCAGCCTTCTCCACAGTCCAACTCTCACATCCATACATGACCACAGGAAAAACCATAGCCTTGACTAGACGGACCTTAGTCGGCAAAGTAATGTCTCTGCCTTTGAATATACTGTCTAGGTTGGTCATAACTTTTCTTCCAAGGAGTAAGCGGATATGTACAAAGCGCTGTCGGAGAGAGCAAAGAGGGTGTTACATCAATCAACATTCTTGGTCGTAAACAATAGAAACAGGCTCTGGCTTATTTAAACAGAAAAGGAATTTATTAAAAAGTTATTGGTTAGTACATAAAGTCTCTTGGAAGGTCTAAAAACCAGTTGCAGAGACCATGCATCCAGGAACAATTTTCTAAATCACACAGAACTAGGCTGGAAAGGAACTAGCACAGACAGTCCAGCTAACTGTCTGTACCACTATCTCTATAACTACTGGTACTATTGCCTCGAGATGGCTACCCTCATGGCTCAGTGGTAAGGAATCTGCCTGCCAATGCAGGAGACACAGGTTCAACCCCTGGGTCAGGAAGATCAGCTGGAGAAGGAAATGGCAACTCACTCCAGAAATCTTCCTGAGAAATCCATGGACAGAGGAGCCTGGGGCCTACAGTCCATGGGGTCGTAAAGAGTCAGACACAACTTAGTGACTAAACAACAATTGTCTCTAGAACTGATGTTAGGTCCCTTGCCTACTGCTACACATTGTCAGAGTGCTGCCAACCCTCCCCCTCCAAATCCATGCTATTTGGTGCCATTAACTTCTCATTTGTAACCTGGGGTAGAGGTGCCTGAAAGTGAAAGTGAAAGCGAAGTCGCTCAGTCGTGTCAGACTCTTTGTGATCCCATGGACCCTCCATCCATGGAATTTTCCTAGGCAAGAATACTGGAGTGGGCTGCCAGTTCCTTTTCCAGGGGCTCTTCCTGACCCAGGGATTGAACCCGGGTCTCCAGCATTGCAAGCAGATGATTTTACCATCTGAGCCACCAGGGAAGCCACCAGGGAAGAGGTGCCTGGCAGGTTCTAAATCACGTGCACATTCTCTGACTACAGGGAGGTGGGAAAGTTAGTAGCTGGCACTTTCAGTTTCTGTGGAGATGGAAACCTCTGTCCCATAAGAATGGGGAATATTTCAAACATAAGTAGGGGACTCAGATGCTGCTGTTGTTGATTAGTCACCCTATTGTGTCTGACTCTTCACAACCCCATGGACTGCAGCACAACAAGCCTCTCTGTCCCTCACCATCTCCTGAAGTTTGCTCAAGTTCATGTCCATTGCATTGGTGATGCCATCCAGCCATTTCATCCTCTGATGCCCTCTTCTCCTGCCTTCAATCTTTCCCAGGATCAAGGTCTTTTTCAATTAGTCGGCTGTTCGCATCAGGTGACCAAAATATTGGAGCTTCAGCTTCAGCATCAGTTCTTCCTATGAGTATTCAGGGTTGATTTCCTTTAAGATTGACTGGTTTGATCTCTTTGCTGTCCAAGGGAATCTCAAGAGTCTTCTCCAGGACCACATTTTGAAGGCATCAATTCTTCAGCATTCTACCTTCTATACGGTTCAACTCTCACAACCATACATGACTACTGGAAAGACTATAGCCTTAGCTATACAGACGTTTGTCGGCAAAGTGATGTCTTTGCTTTTTAACAGACTATCTACGTTTGTCATAGCTTTCCTGCCAAGAAGCAATGGTCTTCTAATTTCGTGGCTGCAGTTACCATCCGCAGTGATTTTAGAGCTCAGGAAGAGGAAATCTGTCACTGCTCCTACCTTTTCCCCTTCTCTTTGCCATGAAGTAGTGGGGCCAGATTCCATGACCTTAGTCTTTTTAATATTTAGTTTTATGCCAGCTTTTTCACTCTCCTCGTTCACCTTTATCAAGAGGTTCTTTAGTTCCTTTTTGCCTTCTGCCATTAGAGTGGTATCATCTGCATATCTAACTCAGATGCTATGTGGCACACACAAAAGAAAAGAATGAGAATTTTTTATTACGAGACAAATGAGGGCAGAGTTATCAGGGAAGGTTTCCCAGAATACGTAAAATTCAAGTTAAATCTTCCCAGAATAGATAAGGTTCAGGTTAAAGAATAAATAGGAGATAGAAAGCTGAAGAAGGGTAACATAAGGAAAATATGGTACATTTGAGACTCTGAAAGGAGTTTGGTATGGCTCAACTACAGTGTATAGGGGTGGATGTGGATGAAGTGGCGATGAGATCAGGTTAATGAGAGAAAATGAGGAGACATCAAAAAAAGCCTCATGCGTCAGTTAATTCATCAGGTTGTGGTGTAAGAAACAGAAGCTACTTTAGGTATTGTAGACAGAAAGGTATTTAATACAGGAAAATGTAATTTTAGGAGAAAGGCTGGAGGAATACAAGTCAAGGGGCTGCTATGATTTCGAAGCTGATATCTAGGATTCAGGAAGCTGTTGCCGCCCCCATTGATGTTGCCTCAATTGCCTCTCATGTCTGTGGGGCTGGTGAATAGATACTAGAACATAGCTACTGCAACTGCCTGTAAGAGTCACCTCTTCATAACCTTGCTTGCCAATAGAAAATACAATAACAGAAGATAACTTCTACCTCATTTTCTTCCAGATTCGGTGCAAGTGCATCAGACTGGCAGAACCTACCTCACGTAGAACTCCAGCAACAAGGCTATATGGGGAATATAGTTTTTAGCTTTCTATCATCTTCAACTAGAATGCGAGTAGAATGGCAATTCGAGTATTTAATCCACAGTATCCAGCACACTATGCTAAGGAGCACAAACGTTTTTTAAGAACTATGTAAAAAATTGATGTATTTTTAGAGCCTGGGTGTTATGTACTTAGATTTGCTTTTTAGAGAATTGTTTTAAAGACACTGGAAGGAATTAATTTGGAAGAATTCAATAGAAGATTTTCTCACTCAAATGAGATGGAATAGAGGAACGAGAAATCCCAAATAGGGGAAGGATCAGAAGGTAGAGACGGTAGACTCTCCCAGACTTGGTACAGGATTGATGACTATGGTGGGCTTTAGAGAAGGAAAAGATAAAGGTTACTCCCAGGTTTTAGGATTGGAAAATTGGAGGGATTGTGATATGGTTCAACAAAATGGAATGTGCGTATGCATGCATGCTCAGTCATGTCTGACTCTTTAAGGAAAAAGAGAGGGAGCATAATGGATTAAGTTTTAGAAGCATTGACTTTTTTGGTCCCTGTTAGACATCCAAATGGGATTGTCAAGTAAATGATAAGATATATATGGCTCTGATGCTTTGAAGATATAAATTCATGAATCATAAAATGAAATAGAAATGAAAGTCACTGTGCTAGGCAAATTCAGTAACAATGTAGTTGGATAACTCATACTAGCTACCCAAACAAATGACCCCCAAATCTCAGTGACTTAACATATTAAGGTCAATTTATTATTCACCTCGAGGTCTAGTGTAGACTGATGTGTTTAGTGGGGGAGGTGTTTCTCTTCCATCAGTCATTCAGAAATTCCAGGTTATTTATGCCCAGTACAGTCTTTCAGGAATTCAGAATACTCTAGTGGATCCTCTGTGCCAATTAAAGAACAACAAGATCTTAGAGGATCTTAAGTGATTTCGGGGACTGGGCTAGAAGTGATGTTAGAATATAGCTCTTCAAACTAACTGTAGCAAAGGACAACTTTTTAAAAAACTTTCTAATCTCTTACAGACTATTTTGTAAAAGGCAATAAAAATGTTGTGAGACTGAAATTTCCATAAAGTTTTCTTTTAAAAAATTTTTATTTAGTTAGTTTTGGCTGTGCTTGTCTTTGTTGTTGCTTTCAGGCTTTCTCTATTTGCTATGAATGGAAGCTACTCTTCATTGTAGTGTGAGGGCTTCTCCTTGTAGTGGCTTCTCTTACTGTGGAGCACAGCCTCTAGGCAAGCTGGCTCAGTAGTTGTGGTACATGGGTTTAGTTGCGCCATGGCCGACCCCCCATCAGGAACTGAACCCATGTTCTCTGCATTGGCAGGTGGATTCTTAACCATGCTTACTAGGGAAGTCCCTTTAAAGGTTCCTAAACACTTTCATTTGTTGTACTTACCTTGTATGGATCAGAAACAAACAAGTCATAGAATGACTCTGGTCTCTGAACTGCACCTTTAGTAGCCCTGGTGTAAATTGCTTTTGATGACATTCCATGGGCCTGAACAAGCCATATGCTGCCACTTGAATGTAAAAGAAATAGGAAACGTTCAAAGGAAGAAATGAAGTGATGGTCTCTAACTCAATCCATACTTCTAGTCCCAAATATCCATTTTTCCCTTTCTCCCTTATACTAACCCATCTCCAAAGTATATAATCCAAAGTTTCATCAAGTTATTGCATGTAGCTTAAAATCCTAGATGGTATATACGTCTCTCCATCAGATCTAGATGACTTCTTATGGTCTGGTAACCTATAAACAAACATTATACTTCTGTTACCAGACTTACACCCAACATACAATGGTAGACCTGAGGAAGGATAACTGCAAGACACCTTTGTTAGGAACGGAGAAGAATGAGAGACACAGCAGCCACTGTTTCATAGCAATTCTGAAATCCTGGTTCCAAACTGTTCTGAAGGGCCTTTATTCCAAGGGTGAATAAATTTCCTTGAATAGGTGTTTTTTTGGGGGAGATTCTGTACTAGGATCTAGAGACAGAAGCAATATAAATAACTAACATCTATCTAATAAATTTCCATGTATGATATCTATATATCTGTATATATAGCCAGAGAACCAGGAAAGCTGGTGATATAGTTCAGTCCAAGTGTGAAAGTTAAGAACCAGGAGACCTAATGGTATAAGCCATGGTTTGAGTTCAAAGGTCCAAAGCTGATATCTGAGGGTAGGAAAAGGTGAACTTTCCAGCTCAAGCAGATGGCAAATTTGCCCTTCATCTGCCTTTCTGATTCTCATCAAGCCTCAGCAGATTGGATGCTGCCCTCTACATTGGTGGAGGCAGTCTTCTTTATTCAGTCTACTGATTCAAATGATAATCTCTACGGGAAACACCTTCACAGGCACACCTAGAAATAATGTTTTATTAGTTATCTGGGCATCCCTTATCCAAGTCAGGCTGACACACAAAATTAACCATCACACACACTTTCTTTATTTCCTCTGGCTCTACTCTTGGGAAGTTTTTCTTGTCTGTAATCTTCCTTGGCCATATCTGAATAAGAGTGTATAGCTCTCATTAAAGACTGTATAGCTTTCATACTTGAAGAGCCTAGGGTCAACCAAAGATGGCTTTATAGCTTAATCAATTAAAAGTAATTTCAGATTAGGTTTATAGATAACTTTGGCAATACAATTTCCTCAACAAATGTAGTAGAGACTTCTGTTCCATCTGTTTCCACTCAGTTCAATATGTCATTAATAAGATCTGAAGTTCTTTCTGAGCCTTAGACTGAGTTCTGTTGGATCAAACAAAAGCAAGGGAATTCCAGAAAAACATCTACTTCTGCTTCATTGACTACACTAAAGCCTTTGACGGCATGGATCACAACAAACTGTGGAAAATCCTTAAAGAGATGGGAATACCAGACCCCCTTACCTGCCTCCTGAGGAATCTGTATGAGGGTCAAGAAGCAACAGTTATAACTGGACATGGAACAACGGACTGGTTCCAGATTGGGAAAGGAGTACCTCAAGGCTGTATATTGTCACCCTGCTTATTTTAACTTCTATGCAGAGTACATCATATGAAATGCTAAGCTGGGTGAAGCACAAGTTGGAATCAAGATTGCCGGGAGAAATATCAATAACCTCAGATATGCAGATGATACCACCCTAATGACACAAAATGAAGAGGAACTAAAGAGCCTCTTGATGAAGGTGAAAGAAGACAGTGAAAAAGCTGGCTTAAAACTCAACATTCAAAAATGAAGATCATGGCATCCGGTCCCATGACTTCATGGCAAATAGATGGGAAAACAGTGGAAACAGTGACAGACTTTATTTTCTTAGGTTCCAAAATCACTGTGGACAGTGGCTGCTGCCACAAAATTAAAAGATGCTTGCTCCTTGGAAGAAAAGCTATGACAAATATAGACAGCATATTAAAAAGCAGAGACGTCACTTTGCCAACAAGGTCTGTCTAGTTAAAGGTATAGTTTTTCCAACAGTCATGTACAGATGTGAGAGTTGGACCATAAAGAAGGCTGAGCACCAAAGAATTGATGTTTTTGAACTGTGGTGCTAGAAAAAACTCTTGAGAGTCCCTTGGACTGCAAGGAGAGCAAATCAGTCAATCCTAAAGGAAATCAATCCTGAACATTCACTGGAATATTCATTCGTGACCATGGGGTCCCAAAGAGTTGGACTTGACTGAGCCACTGAATAACAAAAAGACTGAGTTCCCCAGAAGCACATCCTGAGAAGGGAGTTTGTGAACACTGACTTACTAAGAGCACTGCACAGGAATAGGAAGAGCAGAACAAGGGAGAAGAGGAAGCTAAGTGTATCACCCAGGACCCAGTTAGGTGGCAGAAGCCTATTAGTTATTTTCACAAAGAGAATTTAAAATAAAGAATTGTTAAAGCAAAAAGAAAACATTAACTCTTATGGATATAACAACTACAGGAAGCAGCAACCACTTCTAGGACTGAGGGAACTAAGAGAAGATGTTTGAATGACTTGCACAATTTTGTTCATTTTGGGGCTGCTATTACAAAAATACCTCAGATCGGGTAGCTTAAACAACTAACATTTATATCTCACAGATCTAGAGGCTGAGAAGTCGAAGATCAAGGTGTGGCAGAGCTGGAGTCTGGTGAAGTCTTCCTCGCTTGTGGACAGCTGCCTTCTGGCCATATGGAGAGAGAGGGAGGAGGGGGAGAAAGAAGAGAGGAGAGAAGAGGAGAGAACGAGAGAGGCACCTCCCAAAGGCTCTATCTCCAAACACCATCACACTGGGGACTAGGGTTTCAACACAGGGATTTTTGAGGAAGCACATATATGCAGTTCATAACAAACTCTCAGAAGCTTGAAGGATTGGCTCCATGGAGCTCAAACTCAGTCTCTGAGAAAGATGCACTGATCAGCTAGTGCTGGAATCTCTGAGCTTGGAGGAGAGGAACCACAGAACTGGGACAGTTAGGAGGGGGTGATGGTGGCTGGTGTTGATATCTCTGTGGGGGTGCAATAAGACTAGTTCTGCAAGTGCTGGGAAAGCTGTAAACCGGATTCAACTTCTGCTACTGGAGTGAGTTATTGCTGCTGGGACTATAGAAAGTTGCTGGATACATCATGGCAGGAACATAAAACAAACAGAAGTAAACAGGAAGGAGCAAAGCCCTCTTCCTCCTCCAGCCTTGCAGTCTCCTTCAACTGTCCTCTGTTGGCTGAATATAACAGGGAGCAGCTGGCAAAGCACAAAACTAATTTGCAGGTTCCCAGCTCCTGCATCACAAAGCTGAGTTAAGAAGGGTAGCTTTGCAGATAGTTGAGTTGCGCATAAGCAACTTTAGATAAAAAGCTACAGAGGTAGCCCCGGCCTGATCCTACAGGAGAATTCAGGAGTGTAAAAGATGTCTCAGAGTTTCCCACCCAAGCCAGGGGAGCTAGGGCTTTCATATGCCTACATTTGTCAGTCCTTGGTTAGGAGCTTGCTCTAAAAGGTATTTACCAGGCTACTTCCAGTCTCTGTGAAGGCAGGCAAAGTGACTCCAGTAGGCTAAGCACAGTCCTCTGAAAAAGAGCTGCAGGTCTTGGCTGCTGGACACAAGAGTATCTTGAAACTTGGGGCAAAAGGAGCACCTAAAAAGATGGATAGACATCCAAGAGTCATGGTTGAAGTACCAAAATATTCACTCTGGAGACATCGTTCTAAAAGCTGCCTTATTTCTCTACGTTCTTGATCAAATCTCTCTCTCAATTTAATAGCGGCTACTTTGGAGACACCAGAAAAACATCTATTTCTGCTTTATTGCCTATGCCAAAGACTTTGACTGTGGGGATCACAATGAATTGTGGAAAATTCTGAAAGAGATGGGAATACCAGACCACCTGACCTACCTCTTGAGAAACCTATATGCAGGTCAGGAAGCAACAGTTAGAACTGGACATGGAACAATAGACTGGTTCCAAATAGCAAAAGGAGTACGTCAAGGCTGTATATTGTCACCCTGCTTATTTAACTTCTTTGCAGAATATATCATGAGAAACGCTGGACTGGAAGAAACACAAGCTGGAATCAAGATTGGCGGGAGAAATATCAATAACCTCAGATATGCAGATGACACCACCCTTATGGCAGAAAGTGAAGAGGAACTCAAAAGCCTCTTGATGAAAGTGAAAGAGGAGAGTGAAAAAGTTGGCTTAGAGTTCAACATTCAGAAAACAAAGATCATGGCATCTGGTCCCATCACTTCATGGGAAATAGATGGGGAAACAGTAGAAACAGTGTCAGACTTTATTTTTGGGGGCTCCAAAATCACTGCAGATGGTGATTGCAGCCATGAAATTAAAAGACGTTTACTCCTTGCAAAGAAAGTTATGACCAACCTAGATAGCATATTCAAAAGCAGAGACATTACTTTGCCAGCAAAGGTCCGTCTAGTCAAGGCTATGGTTTTTCCAGTGGTCATGTATGGCTGTGAGAGTTGGACTGTGAAGAAAGCTGAGTGCCGAAGAATTGATGCTTTTGAACTGTGGTGTTGGAGAAGACTCTTGAGAGGGTGCAAGGAGATCCAACCAGTTCATTCTAAAGGAGATCAGTCCTGGGTGTTCATTGGAAGGACTGATGCTAAAGCTGAAACTCCAATACTTTGGCCACCTCATGCGAAGAGTTGACTCATTGGAAAAGACTCTGATGCTGGGAGGGCAGGAGGAGAAGGGGATGACAGAGGATGAGATGGCTGGATGGCATTGCTGACTCGATGGACATGAGTTTGAGTGAACTCTGGGAGCTGGTGATGGACAGGGAGGCCTGACGTGCTTCGATTCATGGGGTCACAAAGAGTCGGACATGACTGAGCGACTGAACTGAACTGAACTGAACTGAACTTTGTAGACATGCTAGTTAAAGGGTAAGTTCTGGAAATCTAATGTACAGCATAATACTGTAGTGTATACTAGAAATTTTCTAAGAGGGTAGATTTTAAACTTTCTCACCAGACACACACACACACACACACAGAGTAACTACCTGAGGTATGAATGTGTTAATTAACCTGATTGTGATAATCATTTTACAATGGATATGTATATCAAATCATCATGTTGTTCATTTTTAAGTATATAAAGTTTTGTCAATTATGCCTCAGTGAAGCTGGAAACAGCTACTAACTTGAGGCTATCAAAAGAATAAGTGCTATCCTTATCTGAAATAAAGGAGTAATCTGTTCTTGCCTAAGGTCTGAGTCTTTTTTTTTTTCAAACCTTACTTGGGCTTCCTTGCTCAAAGCCTTTTAAATCACCTCCCTTTCTCTTTGGAATGTAGAAGTATCATGTTTTTAAACCCTGAAAGTCCCCTAAATGCTAGATTCTCTCTATTCCCTTTCATTTCTGTTTGTAATTTGGTTCATTGTCTTCCATGCTAATCTCTTTCTGGTAATACCCTTCTAATCACATAAAGAAATCACCAACATCCACCATTAATACTGCTTTCTGAGCTCTTCCCTTAGAGCTACAAATGATGTACGTATTCTGATCTGCTTTCTGACATATTGTAGGCAACAGTTTCGCCACTGCTTGATATGAATCTAGAGTTATTCAGCCTACTATGTTTCATTTTCCACAGTTTATTGTGATCCACACAGTCAACGGCTTTGGCCTAGTCAATAAAGCAGAAATAGATGCTTTTCTGGAACTTTCTTGCTTTTCCATGATCCAGCGGATGTTAGCAATTTGATCTCTGGTTCCTCTGCCTTTTCTAAAACCAGCTTGAACATCTGGAAGTTCATGGTTCACGCTTTGCTGAAGCCTGGCTTGGAGAGTTTTGAGCATTACTTTACTAGCGTGTGAGATGAGTGCAATTGTGCAGTAGTTTGAGCATTCTTTGGCATTGCATTTCTTTAGGATTGGAATGAAAACTGACCTTTTCCAGTCCTGTGGCCACTGCTGAGTTTTCCAAATTTACTGGCATATTGAGTGCAGCACTTTCACAGCATCATCTTTCAGGATTTGAAATAGCTCCACTGGAATTCCATCACCTCCACTAGCTTTGTTCATAGTGATGCTTTCTAAGGCCCACTTGACTTCACATTCCAGGATGTCTGGCTGATGATACCACCTTATAGCAGAAAAGGAAGAGGAACTAAAAAGCCTCTTGATGAAAGTGAAAGAGGAGAGTGAAAAAATTGGCTTAAAGCTCAACATTCAGATAACTAAGATTATGGCATCTGGTCCCATCACTTCATGGGAAATAGATGGGGAAACAGTGGAAACAGTGTCAGACTTTATTTTGGGGAGCTCCAAAATCACTGCAGATAGTGATTGCAGCCATGAAATTAAAAGACGTTTACTCCTTGCAAGGAAAGTTATGACCAACCTAGATAGCATATTCAAAAGCAGAGACATTACTTTGCCAGCAAAGGTCCGTCTAGTCAAGGCTATGGTTTTTCCAGTGGTCATGTATGGCTGTGAGAGTTGGACTGTGAAGAAAGCTGAGCACTGAAGAATTGACGCTTTTGAACTGTGGTGGTGGAGAAAACTCTTGAGAGTCCCTTGGACTGCGAGGAGATCCAACCAGTCCATTCTGAAAGAGATCAGTCCTGGGTGTTCTTTGGAAGGAATGATGCTAAAGCTGAAACTCCAGTACTTTGGCCACCTCATGCGAAGAGTTGACTCATTGGAAAAGACCCTGATGCTGGGCAGGAGGAGAAGGGGATGACAGAGGATGAGATGGCTGCATGGCATCACTGACTCAATGGACATGGGTTTGAGTAAACTCTGGGAGTTGGTGATGGAATGGGAGGCCTGGCATGCTGCGATTCATGGGGTTGCAAAGAATCAGACACGACTGAGCGACTGAACTGAACTGAACGTTTCATTATTTCCTACATGACTGCTCTGCTAAACTAATGCCACGTATTTTAGATTTTTGTTACAGTAGGCCATTTCTATTATTAATCAGGGTAGATGATTGTTACTAGTGTAACCAACAAGTCTAAAATTCTAGTGTCTTAACCCAATAAAGATGTATGTTTTGCTGTAAACAGTACAATGAGAATTGATGTGCTCTGTGCAATTATTAAGAGACCCAGGGTCTTTCAATTTAATATTACTGCCATTCCTTAGTTCCTCAGAGCTTTCTGTCTATGACTGACCGATGTATGAAAAACAGAAAGGAACTATAAATCACTGGAGGTTTTAAGGGTCAGGTTTAGATTAGGCAATCACTGCTTCTGTTTACAGTCCACTGGCCAGAAACAGTCACACAGCCTGAAGTAAAAGTAAGGGAGCTAGGAAATGCGGATTTCCTGGATACACAAAGGAAAATAAGATGGCAAATATTTATCCTTGTCCCTACCGTTAGGATAGTTTCGTTTGCAGATAAAGAAAACCAAACTAATAGTGGTTTTTTTCAGGTAGGAAAGCCAGTTTCTCTACTCTTTTATATTTAGTTTTGGAGGGGTCTGCAAGTTAAACTGGGCTTCCCAGGTGGCTCTGCTTTAGTCGTATCTGACTCTGTGCAACCCATAGATGGCAGCCCACCAGGCTCCCCTATCCCTCGGATTCTCCAGGCAAGAACACTGGAGTGAGCTGCCGTTTCCTTCTCCAATGCATGAAATTGAAAAGTGAAAGTGAAGTTGTTCAGTCGTGTCTGACTCTGAGCGACCCCATGGACTGCAGCCTACCAGGCTCCTCCGTCCATGGGGTTTTCCAGGCAAGAATACTGAAGTGGTGTGCCATTCCCTCTCCACCCAGGTGGCTCAGTGATAAAGAATTTGCCAGCCAATGCAGAAGCCGCAGGAGACACGGGTTCGATCCCTGGGCTGGGAAGATCCTCTGGAGGAGGAAATAGCAACCCTACTCCAGTGTTTTTGCCTGGAAAATTTCATGGACGGAGGAGCCTGGCGGGCTACATTCCATGGGGTCACTAAGACTTAGACATGACTGAATAACTGTGCACACTTGCACACAAATTAAAGTGACAAAAGACAGGTGAGCAAGAGAAAAGATTTTAAACATATACCACTTTATGAGAGTTCACAAAGAGATGTGACTTGAAGGGGTAGCTAAAATTTGGGGCTTATATACTATTTTAATAGACAAAGGAGAGGTGGAGAAAGGCACTTGTACGAAAACAACTTCTTAAAAGCGGGTTGGGGGAGAGAGGGCATTTATAGGAAAACAAATGACTTTTAGGAAAGATAAATGGGTTCTTAAGAGAATGAAAGTGAAGTCACTCAGTCATGTCCGACTCTTTGTCACCCCATGGACTGTAGTCTACCAGGCTCTTCAGTCCATGGAATTTTCCAGGCAAGAGTACTGGAGTGGGTTGCCATTTCCTTCTCCAGGGGATCTTCCCAACCCAGGGATTGAACCCGGGTCTCCCACATTGCAGGCAGATGCTTTACCACCTGAGCCACCAGGGAAGAATAGATAGAAGATATGATGGTTTTGTGATAATATCTGTTTAGGTGCGGTGACATTTCTCATAGTCTCCAGTGATGAGTTAGTCTTCCCTGGTTGCTTCCTGGGAGGAGATACGTGACAATTGACTTCTTTTGGGAGGGAGGTTCTGCTTTTAGTTAGATAAGGGATTTCAGGAACTTAAACACCTTTAACTAAAAATAATTTTTATGCCACAGTGGCTTATTTTGGACCCCTTTAGCCTAAACAGAAAAGGGAATTCATTAGCTCATATGACAGAGAAGTCTAGCAGTAGAATGGGATTCAGGTTAGGTTTGATTTTGGAGGTTTATGATGCTCTCAGGGATTGACATTTTTTCTATGATATATTTGCCCAGCCATTCCTCCTCCACATGTTGGCTTTGCTCTCAGTTGTCTCTCAGTAGCACACACATGAGAAAGGTTGTACCTCTTCTGGTATTCACATTCTAATGCCACATCATCCAGAGAAAGAAAGAACTTCTCTTTTGTTCACAATCAAACAAAAGTCCTGGTCTTTACCCTGATTGATTTATGAAACAGTAACTGTTCAAGGGAGGGAAGGGTATTCTGATCGTTTTAAGTTAGAGGCAATATTCTTGGAGTTGGGGTTGTGATTATTCTGCCCAAATTTGGGTGAACACAATGGAATTGTGGAAGAGGTGGGAAATCACTTATACCCATTACAGTTAGGGAAGAGTGGCATATGATCTCACTTAAGGAGGATGAGTACTATGAGGATACTTAGCATGTACAGAATGTAAAGGGGCAGAAAATACAAGTCAGAAGAAGCACTTAAAAATGATGGAAAGGTGTGGACAGTGTCAAGAGAACCAAGACAGTTGTGTTCTAGATCTGAGCCTGGAGTTTTGAGGATGAATAGTGAAATACATCATCCAGTTTGTTGATTTCACTCTCACCAGATAACCTTTAAAACGTGGCTCCTCATGGAAACATTAATGTGTACACAGTTTTCTGGTTTTCATTGCAGCTATGTTTTTCACCGGAGGCGGGGGAGGAATAAATAGGATTTTTTGTTTATACATCAGTTTTGAGTAAGTTTAGTTGGCATAAATGTGGTAATCAATAAGGAAAAAACTAACGATAAACGCTAGAGAAAAGCTGGGGGGAGTCTAGTTGAGAATGAAGAAACTGATTCAAATATGCAAGAAGAATTAGTACGATCCAGTGGCTGAATGGTGAGTGCAGTGATTGGTGTATATTAAGGATCTAACGAGGCAGATCACTAATTCAGATCACTTCTGAGAGTTAGATCACTACTGTCATCGATCTTGTGAGGACAACTGGGAGAAGAAACTTTCCTTACAGATCAGTACAATGTTTTGCAAGTATTTGTGCAACCAGTATCTTAGCAGGTGTTCTTGTAAATGCATGTGTATTTTGTACTTGTTTTCGTTTTTTAAGTTATTGCAAGCACCCATGGAAGCTAGGAATTAAAGGAGACGGAAGCAAAAATCGCGTGTCTGAAACAGATTTGGCAAAATTAACCAATTATTAAAAGACCCTTCTCGACTTCTTTTCCTCATCTTGTGTGTCGCCTCCGCTCAGGCACAGTACTTCTTTTTAATGGCGCCTCTTCTTAGACCTTCTTACTTTCCAAGCTTACGGAGAACTAGCTGTTACACACAGGGAGGTCCTGGAACTCGCATTTCCACGTCTTCAGATTCGATGCGGCCCCGATTTCGGGATTGCTGGCCAGCAAATAGGTGGCACCCACGACCGCTCCGACCCCGACCCAGTCTCTGGCAATCGGCGGCTGCTCGCTCGTGGAGAGCCGCGGGATCCTTCGAGGGCTCGCGACGCGGTGCACATGCCCGCGCCCGCCTCCCGCGTCGGCGAGAAGAAAGGGAGTCCGGACGCGCAGAGGCTGACCCGGAGCCTACCCATGAGGCAGCGCGCTGACTCCACGAGAGCCCCCCCCCCCTGCCCACGGTTCGGCCGCCTGCTCCGCAATGGGAGCCGCCGCCGTCGCCGCCGTGTAGTTTTTCGTGCTCCTCCTTTTCCTCCTCCTCTTTCTCCTCCTCCTCAGGGCCCCAGTCAGGCCGATCCGCTCCGCTCACGGTAAGCGCCCCCCGCCCCCGCCCGCCCACGCCCGCCCCGCGTTGTAGCAGGCAGAGGCCCTCCCGCGCGGCCTGCGCCGCCTCACTCCGGGGGCGCCGGGCTGGGGGTGTCGGGGCCGGCGCGGGTCGCCGAGAGCGCCCAGGGCGCGGGGGTGGGGACCGGCTGCGCGGCGACGGCCGGACCGCCATCTTGCGCCGGCCCCGGCGGGGGAGGGACACCGGCGCGACGCGGCAGCCGACTCCGGGTGGCGGGCCGGGGCCGCGCAGGCCACCGCTGCCGCCTTCCCGCCCCGCCTCGCCCCCCAGGGCTTATTTGCCCCTGGCCTGGTTTGGGTTTTTCTCTCTGGAGGCTCCTCCCTTGGCCTTCCGTGTATTTTCTGCTGCTGTTTGCCAGGAACCCGTGCGCTTCTCGCTTCGGCTCTCCCCCGAGTCTCGTCAGTCGGAGGCAGAGAGACCAAAGGGCTGCCGAACCTTGAGGCCTCGTGGGCCTTAGGGCCCAGGTTCCCCCGCCCAGGTGACCAGTCATTCCCCGCTCACATCCGCCTTCTTGTCAGAGGGCTTCCCCGCTCTGTCCTAGACATCCCGTTATTGTCTGCAGGAGAGGGGCGCTGAGGAGAAACATGGACTTGGTACACAATTTCCTAACGGAGCTTGCAGGTTCCACTTCTGAGATGGAAAGAATGATCTCATTCTGAGGTTTTATCCTGCTCTAGAGATGGAGGGAGTTCGGCATTCCGGACTTCTTTCAAGTGTTAACGTTTTTATGGAACGGTTGACTAGAGAGGAGAAACGTCAAAGTGAAGCCGCTTCTGCAAGCACGCGAGACCTTCGTCTGGGGGGCTTCTCTTTGTTTACCAGGAGTTGTTAGTTTAAAAAAAAAATTCTGTGAACCTAAACCTGATTTATTTATTGTTTTCAGTTTGTAACTGTGTATTAAGAATTTGACGTCTTTTAGCGGCATTAAACCATTAACAAATTGAAACAGAGGACCGATTGAAAGCACAAAAGCCACCTCTCTGCAGTCGTGAGGAGTCCTTCTTTGGGGAATTGGTTTTCCTATTCAGGCTGTCTTTAAGCAGAAACTTACTGTGCCTGTGACCAAGGCACTGATGTGCTTAGAGAATTAAACTGGGGCTTTGTGCTCTCAGTGTTTTAAAATATCAGTACAAATACCAGTATAATTGTGTCCTGCATTTGTATCGATCATTGCTACCACCTTGCGATATGTATCTCCTAACCCCTTCTACAGTGATCTGTGATGCTGGAACTGATTTTGCAGGTGAGGAAGGAGAAATCAGGGTGAGAGGTCTTGAATGAAGTCATGGCTAGGAAGCGATAGAGCCATTTCTTGAATCTTAGGTCTTCTTATTCCTCGTTGAGTGTGCAATTAACTGTTTAATTTTTTTGTGTGAGAATGAGGTGAGTGAGGAAAAGAGCATAGGCACACCTGCAAAATTTGAGAATATTCGGTTGCCCTTCCCGTTGCATTTTTAAGAGTTTATTTCTTAGCTTTATAACTTTTCGTTAATGTAAGTTTTCATGTTATTCTTCCCCCCGACCCCACCATTGAAGAGTTGATTGAATAGCCGGGTTGAGCCCTCATATTACTACCTAGTTTTTACAGTTGTTACTCTTTTGCCGCATTTGCTTTATCTGCTTATCTCGGTTATTTTTCGTGAACATTTTCAAAGCATATTTCATACATCATGGCAGTTCACACTTAAGTACTGTATGTGTGTCATTATGTATAGACAATATCATAATCACACTTAAAGTTAAGAATAATGCCTACATAATCCCTGATAGTATTCTTGTCTAGAGAATCCCGTGGACAGAGGAGCCTGGTGGGCTGCTGTCCATAGGGTTGCACAAGGTTGAACACGACTGAAGCAATGGAGGATGGATTGCATGCATTGGAGAAGGAAATGGCAGCCCACTCCAATGTTCTTGCCTGGAGAATCCCAGGGAGAGGGGAGCCTGGTGGGCTGCCATTTATGGGGTTGCACAGAGTTGGCCATGACTAAAGGGACTTAGCAGCAGCAGCAGCAGCAATCCCTGATAATATAATGTGTGTAGGTGATATGTATTCTCATGTTCTTCATATATTCCCTGTTGTCCTCAAAATTTTCTTTTTAGTCATTTATTTTGGAACCAGTATCCAATCATGCATTCCATTTGTGTTAGTTTCTTTTAATTTAGTGTAGTTCCTTTTTTTTTTTTTAATGGCATTGACATTTTGAAGAGACCAGGCCATAGGCTTATAGAATAACCTACATTCTGTATTTTACTGACAGTTTCTTCCTCATGGGGTTTAATTGTATCCTGTATTCGCTATATTTTCTATAAACTTGAAGTTAGGTCTAAAGGCTTGAGTAGATCAGGCTAAATAATTTTGGCAAAAATACTTAACAAGTCATGCAGTGTGCTGCACATTATACAATATCAGAAGGCACATAAAGTGGTATTATCCCGTTGGTAATCCTAAATTTGATCTCTTGGGTATGATGGTGACAGACTATCTGTCCATTGTAAGCATTTCCCTTTGCAATTAGCAGATAATCTGTGGGCTGATATTTTGGCACTGGTATTTGGTATGAATTTAACTGCAGTGATCTGATAACACAGTAGGGAGCAATCCTCTAGAAATGGATGTTTGAGAATGAAGGAGGGGAGCAGTTTTGAAGGATAGAACTGACTTACCTAGTTTAGGGATCTTGGAATTGCTGCTCCAGTTGGTACCAGAGATAGGGAAGAGGGGACAGAAAGTAGGTATTAGACTTTGCTTCCTTTGAAAGTTTGCTCAAGACCCTCATAGCAGTGGTGAGCTTTGAGAAATAGAAACTTCTGTGCTGAAAGACTACAAACCACAGCTTTCCCAGTTAAACTCATTATTTCCAGTTAGGCTATCTGGTCCAGTCCTGCTTGTTAGTCCAGTGTTTTACTACTCAGCATTGGCTTTCTTAGTAGGGGTGAGGACGTCAAAGAAAATGAATAAACCATTTTGTGCACTTCTTTACCACACTGTTCTTTTTTTATTTAGAACTATACCAAGATTTCTTTTTCTATAGTAATTGGGCAGGGACTATACCTACATGGAATACCAATTTTTTAAAAGTAGAAAGTAAATGATAATTTTAGATGACAGGAAATTGGAGATTGTTGACAACATATTTTGTTATTTCAGAAATAACTTTTGGATGATGAGAAATATTTATGACATACTCATTAATTAAATATATAGTCCTGAATAGTTTATTTTTCCTGCTTTAGAATACTCAAAAATACTTGATTTTTCAGTCAAATTGTTTTAAAGATATATATAATGACTTGATTTACTTGGCAACTTCTATAAAAAATGTGTGCTTGAAATTTTTACTGATTTTTGCAAAGTAGTTGTTTTAAGGATTCTTTTAATTCTCATTATACCAGGAAAAATTATTATCAATCTTTATTTTCTAGATCAAAAGGAATTATTTTTTTAAACATTTTAAATTATTTTATATAATTATATATCATCATGTAATTTGAATATAATTTACAGAAGGATAGAGGTAATGTGGGCTTCTCTGGTGACTCAGTGGTAAAGAACCTTCCAGCCAGTACAGAAGATGCAGGTTCAATCCCTGGGTTGGGAAGATCCCTTAGAGAAGGAAATGACAACCCACTCTAGTATTCTTGCTTAGGAAATCCCATGGATGGAGGATCCTGGTGGGGTACAGTCCGTGGGGTTGCAAAAAGTTGGACATGACTGAGTGACTAAACAGCAAAGGAATAGTGTAAAACAACTTATTTGAACTTTTAATAAGAATTTCAACATAACATTTTTGTGTGTGTACTTACAAATAAATAAAAAATACATTTCATGCATCTAATTAAATATTACCCCTATAATTAATATGCATCACATTTGAGTTCTCTTGACAAATACTGTATTTGTAACATGATTTTTTTTTTCAGTTTTTTATTCACACAAAGAGCATCTTCCTTTATTCTTCCCACTTAGACCTTAGAATATTTTGGTTAGAGGGTGAGATAGAATTCTCTTATAGTTCCCATAAGTGCTTTTCCTAGTTGCATGAGGAATGTTCTTGGTAACTTATGGTTTTGTAATTGAAGCTTTCTTCATATAATGATAGTAATATTAGTCATAGGCCATCATCTTCAAGTCATTTTTTAAGTATGCTGCTGCTAAGTCACTTGAGTCGTGTCCGACTCTGTGGCGACCTCATAGATGGCAGCCTATCAGGCTCCCCCGTCCCCGGGATTCTCCAGGCAAGAACACTGGAGTGGGTTGCCATTTCCTTCTCCAGTGCGTGAAAGTGAAGTTGCTCAGTTATGTCTGACCCTCAGCAACCCCATGGACAGCAGCCTACCAGGCTCCTCCGTCCATGGGATTTTCCAGGCAAGAGTACTGGAGTGGGGTGCCATTGCTGTTTTTAAGTATAGTTGACCCTTGAACAACATGAGTTTGAACTTCAGGTCCATGTGGATTTTCTTTTTCAGTAAAAATGCTGCAGTATTATATGATCAGCAGTTGGGTTGAATCCAAATATTTGGAATCATGCATACAGAGGTGCCAACTATTACACAGATTTTCAACTGAGCAGGGCCTAAACCCTGTGTTGTTCAGCTCATGGATAGGTCTTGACTTTCTTAATCAGTATCTATCCCTCCTTTACCCTTTTTATATAATATAACTCTCTCCAGGTTAACTTATACAGGGTTTAAAAAAATTCATTGATACTTGAGAATGCATTGAACTGAGAAGAGTTCTAAGTTGTTTTTTTTTTTTTAATTTTAAAATTATTTTATATATTTAAATGTTTTAGTTGTATAGTGTGTGGGCTTTCTCTAGTTGTGGCATCTGGGATCTTAGTCTCCCACCCAGGGGTTGATCCCACGTCCCCTGAGTTAGAAGGTGGATTCTTAACCATGAGACCACCAGGGAAGTCCTGAGAGAACTAATTTTTCTTAGGGCAGTAAGAATCATTAAATATGTTTGAAAACCAGATTACATGCAGTTAACTTCTCTTGCTTTTCCTTTGTGAAATTTCACAGAAGTTCAACCTTGTTCTTTCTGATACTGCCAACTAAGGAAAGTTTCTTGATAGATAATACTAAGCCAATTCTAAACTTACAAAAATTTGTTACAAGTTGTATTTCTGATAGAATTTTCAGATTCTTTTGTTAGTTCTTGAGAGGCTGTTGGTTCTGCTCTCATCCCTTTTCTGAATCACTCTATGCATTTTTCAAGCTTACAGTGTTACACTGTCATAAATTGCCTAGAGTTTTAGTCTGTGTTTTCCAGATTTGAAGTTTACTTAAAATAGGCAACATTGTCTGCATATGACTAATTCTTCAACTGTCATATATGAATCTGGAATATAGTGATTTGAGATTTCAGATATTTCCCTGTAGGTTCGTTCTTATCATTCCTTCTGGGTCTTCTTTTTGCAATGTGCATCCTCGAATGCAATACTTCAAGAATTTTTTGAAAACTTGTATGGTTCAACATTTTGCTGAAGGGAAGATGGCCATCTTTACTTCCTAATTGCAAGGTATTTCCAGTTTTAGATTTGTAGACACCAATTAGAATAATCCAGTGAATTAAAAAATTCTCTGCATTGCCTGTTTCTTTCTAGTCAGCATTGTATACATCTACATTTAATACTTCTCCACTTAAGAACTGTATCAAGTTTAATTTTAGCCCACGGACATGAAGGATGAAAGAATACTGTCACATGTCCTTTTGCATTCTTATAAAAATTTTGCATGATGAAGCTTTTCCTGCTGAATGAGAATACTGTATTTCCTTTTAGTTTTTAGAAATATTGTTTACTCATTTTTGAGTTTGAGAAAATCTGTCTAGGGACTTAGTCTAATCTAGACTTAGCCTGAGAGTTCCCAAATTTCACTGTCATTATTACAGTCTGAAGTGCTTCTTTAGGTTCATCTAATAATTTTGAAATGTCTCCTCTGTCAGTTTTCATCTGTTCAATTATGGACAGAAAATTAAAAGTTCTGAGTTCTTTATTTATTGGCTATGCTGGACCATTGTTGCTTCGAGGGCTTTTTCTCTAGTTTCACTGAGTGGGGGCCAGGCTCCGGTTGTGGTGTGTGGGCTTCTCATTGCAGTGGCTTCTCTTGTTGTTGAACCTGGGTCACATGGGCTTCAGTAGTTGAGGTTTCCAGGCTCTAGAGCACAGGCTCAGTAGTTGTAGTACATGGACTTTGTTGCTCAGTGGCATGTGGGATCTTTCTGGACCAAGGATCCAACCTATGGCTCCTGTGTTGGCAAGTGGATTCTTTACCACTGAGCTACCAGTGAAGCCCCCAAGTTCTGAGCTCTCAACCATAGTCAATGAGAACTAGAAGCTGATGAAAGGATCTGCCCCCTAAAATATGCCACTTTGACAAATGGATTATTTTGAGTGGAGGGTAATTGAGAATCAACAAATGTGGAATTGCAGTAAGAGTCGCCACCAACCCCCTCCCCCTGCCCCCCACATCAATTGCCTAAAGTCAGGGCATACATTTCTTTTTTGAAGGCTTTCCCATCACCTGCCAGAAAGTAAAGAGTGACTCTTAATATTTAAGATGGAGAGTTGATACTGAGATGAGTTTCCATAAACAGACTCAACTAAAATAACCCTTACCTTCCATTAGTTCTGCCACATAGTTGCTAATCTCCCCCCCCCGCCCCCAATTTATTGTCTCTTAAAGCCCCAATTCCCTTTCCTTTGTTTAAATGATATATACTCTGAATCTTAACTGCTTCTTTGAGTTTTACTTCTTTTCTGTGAACTCTAGTGTATGTAAATATTAATAAAAAATAATGTGTTTTTTCTCCTGTTGACTTGTCTTTTGTTAATTTAATTCACAGGCCACAGATATTGCATCCTAAAAGGGTATAAGTAAAGTCTTTCCTTCCTGACACAGACTACAAAGATAATGCCTCCAGTCTTCTATACCTTTTTGGAAGCTGATGCAGTATTTTGTGCCAAACAATAGGAAAACTCAAAAGAAGAGGAGAAAGGCAAAGCATAATGTATTAGTGATGATGTATTTCACTTTTGCATTATCCTTCTAGGCAGTTAAATCATTCTTCTGTTTTATTATTTTAGTTTTTTTTTTTTTTTTTTAAAGCATAGTTGGGAAAAATTGATGTTCAGCAGTGAAATAACACCTAGGATGAAGGAATTAGCAAAATATTTTAAGGTGCAGGAAAAATAATACCACTCAGATTCCATAATGTATCTTAGATTTATAAAAGTATTCTATGGGTTCACATAGTAATTATAAGATAGAATGAGTTTTATTCTATTTTAAAGTAATAAGTACATTTTCCCTTTGTTTGAAGATCTCTTGGAAACAATAGAATTCATAAAATGTCAATTTTTAAAACTAGAACTGCTAAAGAAAGAAAATTAAAACTGAAACTGTTCCTATGGACTCTGATAGTATGCCGAAGGTTGATGGTTAATTTGGACGGTAAGATACAGAGTTCCAATGCCTTCCAACTCACACGTGAAACCTGCTTGCCTCCTGCTACCATTATAGGTTTTCTACTTCTTGCATTCCTTCACTAATGGAGTAAGGGTTCTAGAAGGCGTTCCCTTTACCATGTATCTATTAATATTAACATCCTGTGAAGCTAGAGTTCCCTCACTTCACCAGAACAAGGTAGTATAACAGATTAAATACAGAAGCAAGTAAGAGAATCCAGCTGCCTCTGAACACAGGTGTTAAAATTAATAAGATTTGCAAAAATGGAAAACAGTGCCATCCTCTAAATTTTTGTTTTGGAAAATACAGCTGTTTTTCATAAAAGTATTTGTGTTAATATGCAGTGTGTTTGTTATAGTCACTTTTAAGTAAATTAATATATATTTCTTAAATTTCTCAGGTTGACTTTGTAGGTTTCATCCTTAGAAAATCAACTATACTGTTGGGTTTTATTTTGGCCAGATTTGATTTCTTCAGCATGTTGTGAATGTCTTTCTGTTGAGGGATATTAACCAATGCAAGTATTGTTAGTCTATGACATAATTTGCTCCTTGTTTCTAAGGCTTTATCCTGTATTTCTTATTTTGTAGGTATTTGTTCTTAACCTTTGGCAAGTTTGAGAAGCAAAACCTGGAGGGTTTGGTAGCAGTCTGGGAATTTTAGATATATCCTAATCCCTGTCTCTTTTGTTTACTCACTCATTTTGCTTTTCCTGTTTAGGGTTTAATATCTGACTTTCAACTTTCAGATTGCTGACTGCTGATAGAAAGGTCTTTATGGAAAAAAGTACAGCATGGAAGTGGCTTTGTTAAATTCCGTGAGGAAAAATAAATAATCTCCCAACTTTATTGAATAGAAAAAGGTAAATAAGAAAATTGACACTACATTGTTAGTATTCATGTTCTTTAGAGAGGAAGATATCTTTCTAATCTTTCATTTCTTTATTTAAAATTTTTTAAATTATGAAAGTATAATAATGCATTTATAGGAGACTCGAAAAATACAGAATATAGTTCCACTGTACTTTACAGTTTTTTAAAAATAGATAAAGTAAGATTTTTAGTTGGAGTTTCAATATCAAACTCTCAAAAATTAATAGAATAAATATATAGAAAAGTAGAAGAATATAGTAGACCTGAAAAGCGCCATGAACCAGTTCAACATAATTAAGATTTATACAATTTTCACAGAACAGTAGGATACAAATTCTGTTCAAATTCCCATAGACTCTAAACTGGGAGACACTAGAACATATCCAAAGACATAAAATAAGGTGCAAGGTTCATTTCATTTTTTTAATGTAGTGTTTTGTTGGTTGTAATGTGTTTCATGATTATATTTCTTCCTCAAAACAAATGGTTTTTGGAGATGGGTGGTATTATTATCGCCTGTCCTTTATAGATGAGAAAATTGAGTCTTAGAAAAAGTTTATTTCAGTCATTGTAATAATTACTGGGTACCACACAGTACATATTTTTTGTAAGATATGATGCTTTGGCCTTCCCTCACTTCAGCCTCAGCCTTTCTGGCTCAGAATTATGTGTTCTCTTCTTGGGTTAGACAGTGCAAGCTGAGCAGCACAACTTCTAGTGGAAGTGCCAGCTCCTAGAGCATTTGGCTTATTCTGTGCTCCATTGCATTCTGGAAGCCTCTGGCACTGGGATAACCCAGCTCTCCCTGTATTGGTGGAGTTACTGAGTTTGGAATTGGTAAGTGACACAATAAAAGCATTATTTCAGGGAATTGATAATTTGATGATTTTGTATTGAATGGATGAAAGCAGATCTGGATGCTGAGAGACAATATAAAGTGAATCTTGTAAATCTGTTGCTATAAGTGTGCAGTTCTTAGGGCCTGAACAAGTACTTACAAATGGAAAGGCAAGGTTGGTTGTGGGAAATATTTTGAAGAAAGACTATAGAACTGAGGAATTGATAAGATATGATTAATGAAAGAGGGAAACATTGGAAAAAGTGCAAAAGGATGACAGTTTCATTTGTTACATTGTATTTGAGAGTTTCTGGAAAATATTTAGGTATAGTAGGTAGATTACTAAAATTCTCCATTTCTAACTCCTAAGATGAACTTTCATAATTCCACTTTTTCATTTAGGGCAAGTTTTTTTTTTTTTTTAAACTGAAGTAGTAATAAATTCCCCTTTTCCTTCAGTCTAGGCCAAAAGTTTTTGTATACTAGATGTTTACAGTATTCAAGTTGGAAGGATCCTTAGGGATCTAGAAAGTGATTGTCTTCAATTGCATAATGCTTGAATTTTTCATTTTTCTTTAGTGATCTATCACATCTCAAGTTCATCTAATTTCCTGATATTTTAACTGCTGATTGTTTTGTATATGTAATCTGCCTCCCTATTATTCTGATTTTGTTCTTTGTGTAGGCAAATAGTATGTGGTTGAAATCTTCAGCCTTTGAAGTGTCTAGGTTTGAATCCTTGCTCAACCACTTAATTGTGTTTCTTTGGGCAAGGTACTTAACCTCTATAATTGGATTTCCACAGCTATAAAGCAAGGATAGTAATAGTGTCATAAAGGTTTTTGAGGATTAGATGAAATAATGAGTATTTAATTAATTAGCAAATGGTAATGATAATTATTATACATAATAACATTATTATAACTTATAGTAGATGTAATGAGCTAAGTAGTTGTTTTTAAGCTAAAACTAGAAATGAATTCTCTGGTTTACTCAAAAGCAAGTAAATATTAGCAGTGTTGTTATTGTTATTATCATCACTTGAGCCACAGGATCAAGTCTTTCTCTTGCCTTTTTTCTTAGGACAAACTTTAAAATATCTGTAAACAGCTTTCATTTTTGCCACCCCTGCCCCAGTCTTATGTTTTTTCTAGGTTAGAAATCTTAGTCTTGGGACAAAGCTTTAATTCTAATTCCTGCTAGTGGACGTTTGTTGTTCTTGCTACTCAACATCCATTCACCCTTAAGACCCTTACTTGGTAACACAGGTGTTGATTTTCCCTTAGGGAACCATCCCCTCCTCCACAAAAGTTACTTTGTGGTTGTGTGTCTGTTACCAGGGGGATCGATAGTGATTGATTTAGGGAAGGGTATAGGGGACTGGAATGCAAAAGTAGGAAGTCAAGAAACACCTGGAGTAACGGGCGAATTTGGCCTTGGAATACGGAATGAAACAGGGCAAAGACTAATAGAGTTTTGCCAAGAAAATGCACTGGTCATAGCAAACACCCTCTTCCAACAACACAAGAGAAGACTCTACACATGGACATCACCAGATGGTCAACACCGAAATCAGATTGATTATATTCTTTGCAGCCAAATATGAAGAAGCTCTATACAGTCAACAAAAACAAGACGGGGAGCTGACTGTGGCTCAGATCATGAACCCCTTATTACCAAATTCAGACTCAAATTCAAGAAAGCAGGGAAAACCGCTAGACCATTCAGGTATGACCTAAATCAAATCCCTTATGATTGTACAGTGGAAATGAGAAATAGATTTAAGGGACTAGATCTGTTAGATAGAGTACCTGATGAACTATGGAATGAGGTTCGTGACATTGTAGAGGAGACAGGTATCAAGACCCTCCCCATGGAAAAGAAATGCAAAAAAGCAAAATGGCTGTCTGGGGAGGCCTTACAAATAGCTGTGACAAGAAGAGAGGTGAAAAGCAAAGGAGAAAAGGAAAGATATAAGCATCTGAATGCAGAGTTCCAAAGAATAGCAAGAAGAGATAAGAAAGCCTTCTTCAGTGATCAATGCAAAGAAATAGAGGAAAAGAACAGAATGGGAAAGACCAGAGATCTCTTCAAGAAAATTAGAGATACCAAGAGAACATTTCATGCAAAGATGGGCTCGATAAAGGACAGAAATTGCATGGACCTAACAGAAGCAGAAGATATTAAGAAGAGGTGGCAAGAATACACAGAAGAACTGTTCAAAAAAGATCTTCATGACCCAGATAATCACGATGGTGTGATCACTCTCCTAGAGCCAGACATCCTGGAATGTGAAGTCAGGTGGGCCTTAGAAAGCATCACTATGAACAAAGCTAGTGGATGTCATGGAATTCCAGTTGAGCTCTTTCAAATCCTGAAAGATGATGCTGTGAAAGTGCTGCACTCAGTATGCCAGCAAATTTGGAAAACTCACCAGTGGCCACGGGACTGGAAAAGGTCAGTTTTCCTTCCAATCCCAAAGAAAGGCAATGCCAAAGAATGCTCAAACTACCGCACCATTGCACTCATCTCACATGCTAGTAAAGTAATGCTCAAAATTCTCCAAGCCAGGCTTCAGCAATATGTCAACTGTGAACTCCCTGATGTTCAAGCTGGTTTTAGAAAAGGCAGAGGAACCAAAGATCAGATTGCCAACATCCGCTGGATCATGGTAAAAGCAAGAGAGTTCCAGGAAAACATCTATTTCTGCTTTATTGACTATGCCAAAGCCTTTGACTGTGTGGATCACGATAAGCTGTGGAAGATTCTGAGAGAGATGGGAATACCAGGCCATCTGACCTGCCTCTTGAGAAATCTGTATGCAGGTCAGGAAGCAACAGTTAGAACTGGACATGGAACAACAGACTGGTTCCGAATAGGAAAAGGAGTAAGTCAAGGGTGTATATTGTCACCCTGCTTATTTAACTTCTATGCAGAGTACATCATAAGAAACGCTGGGCTGGAGGAAACACAAGCTGGAATCAAGATTGCTGGGAGAAATATCAGTAACCTCAGATATGCAGATGACACCACCCTTATGGCAGAACGTGAAGAGAAACTCAAAAGCCTCTTGATGAAAGTGAAAGAGGAGAGTGAAAAAGTTGGCTTAAAGCTCAACATTCAGAAAACGAAGATCATGGCATCTGGTCCCATCACTTCACGGGAAACAGATGGGGAAACAGTGGAAACAGAGTCAGGCTTTATTTTGGGGGGCTCGAAAATCACTGCAGATGGTGACTGCAGCCATGAAATTAAAAGATGCTTACTCCTTGGAAGAAAAGTTATGACCAATCTAGATAGCATATTGAAGAGCAGAGACGTTACTTTTCCGACTAAGGTCCATCTAGTCAAGGCTATGGTTTTTCCTGTGGTCATGTATGGGTGTGAGAGTTGGACTGTGAAGAAGGCTGAGCGCTGAAGAATTGATGCCTTTGAACTGTGGTGTTGGAGAAGACTCTTGAGAGTCCCTTGGACTGCAAGGAGATCCAACCAGTCCATTCTGAAGGAGATCAGCCCTGGGATTTCTTTGGAAGGAATGATGCTAAAGCTGAAACTCCAGCACTTTGGCCACTTCATGCGAAGAGTTGACTCATTGGAAAAGACATGCTGGGAGGGATTGGGGGCAGGAGGAGAAGGGGACGACCGAGGATAAGATGGCTGGATGGCATCACTGACTCGATGGACGTGAGTCTGAGTGAACTTTAGGAGTTGGTGATGGACAGGGAGGCCTGGCGTGCTGCGATTCATGGGGTCACAAACAGTCAGATACGACTGAGCGACTGAACTGAACTGAACTGATATGACTTTAGCCAAGCCAGTCAACTTGGGTCAGAGCTGGTCCTGTTATCATTGTCCAAGTCTTGAATGTTGGAAGGTGTTGGAGCTGCAGTTTGTTCTTGGTGATGGTGTTGTTTAGTCACTAAATCATGTCCTACTCTTCTGTAACCCCATGTAATTTGTCAAGCTCCTATGTCAATGGGAAACCCAGGCAAGAATACTGGAGGGGGTTGCCATTTCCTTCTCCAGGGGATCTTACTGACTAGGAATCGAACCTGTGTCTCCTGCATTGTCAGGTGGATTCTTAACCACTGAA
The DNA here is from genome assembly GCF_016772045.2 of Ovis aries. Classification (NCBI taxonomy): domain Eukaryota; kingdom Metazoa; phylum Chordata; class Mammalia; order Artiodactyla; family Bovidae; genus Ovis; species Ovis aries. The sequence continues at coordinate 51,773,609 of NC_056060.1, forward strand.
CCACCAGGGAGGTCCTGAGCTGCTGTAGTCCTTCACAATAGAAGGACCTTTTCTGAGGATAGAATCAGAATAGAGGAAATGGAACCTAGAGGTGGAGAAACACCAGGTTTAGCTATCCTTGTTTAAAATGTGCCTACAACTAATTCTGTAAAGGAGTCTATAAGTTCTCTTTTGCGTAAACCGGTTTGTTGTTGTTCAGTTGCTCAATGGCACCCCACTCCCATACTCTTGCCTGGAAAATCCCATGGACGGAGGAGCCTGGTAGGCTGCAGTTCATGGGGTCGCTAAGAGTCAGGCAGGACTGGGCGACTTCACTTTCACTTTTCACTTTCATGCATTGGAGAAGGAAATGGCAACCCACTCCAGTGTTCTTGCTTGGAGAATCCCAGGGATGGGGGAGCCTGATGGGCTGCTGTCTGTGGGGTCACACAGAGTCGGACACGACTGAAGCGACTTAGCAGCGGCAGCAGCAGTTGCTCAATGGTGTCCGACTCTTTTCTACCCCATGGACTGCAGCACTGCCAGGCTTCCTTGTCCCTCGCTTCTCCTGGAGTTTGCTCAAACTCAGGTCCATTGAATCGGTGATGCCATCCAGCTGTCTCATCCTCTGTCATCCCCTTCTCCTCCTGCCTTCAGTCTTTCCCAGCATCAGGGTCTTTTCCGGTGGTTGGCTCTGCCCATCAGGTGGCCAGAATATTGGAGCCTCAGCTTTAGCATCAGTCCTTCCAATGAATATTAAGGATTGATTTCCTTTAGGATTGACTGGTTTGATTTTCTTGCTGTTCGAGGGACTCTTAAGAGTCTTCTCTAGCACCACATTTCAAAGACATCAGTTCTTTGGCACTCAGCCTTTTTTATTGTCCAGCTCTGACATCTGAACATAACTACTGGAAAAACTATAGCTTTGGCTATACGGACCTTTGTAGGTAAAGCAATGTCTCTGCTTTTTAATATGCTGTTTAGGTTTGTCATTGCTCTTCTTCCAACGAGCGAGCGTCTTTTAATTTCATGGCTGCAGTCACTGTACACAATGATTTTGGAGCCCAAGAAAATAAAATCTGTCACCGGTTCCATTGTTCCATTGTTTGCTCTGAAGTGATGGGACGGGATGCCAGGATCTTCATTTTTTGAATGTTGAGTTTTAAGCCAGCTTTTTCACTCATCTCTCTCACCATCATTAAGAGGCTGTTTAGTTCCTCTTCTCTTTCTGCCATAAGGGTGGTGTTATCTGCATATCTGAGGTTATTGATATTTCTCCTGGCAATCTTGATTCCAGCTTGTGCTTCATTCAGCCTGGCATTTTGCGTGATGTACTCTGAGTATAAGTTAAATGTAGGGTGACAATATACAGCCTTGATGTACTCCTTTCCCGATTTGGAACCAATCCATTGTTCCATGTCCAGTTCTTACGGTTGCTTCCGGACCTCCATACAGATTTCTCAAAGATTCCCATCTCTTGAAGAATTTTCCACAATTTGTTGTGATCCCACAGTCAAAGGCTTTAGTGTAGTCAGTGAAACAGAAACAGATGTGTTTTTGAAATTCTTTAACTTTTTCTGTGATCCAGCGGATGTCAACAGTTTGATCTCTGGTTCCTCTGACTTTCCTAAATCTAGCTTGAACATCTGGAAGTTCTTGGTTCACATACTGTTGAAGCCTAGCTTGAAGGATTTTGAGCATTACTTTCCTTGCATGTGAAATGAGTGCAATTGTCCTGTAGTTTAAGCATTCTTTGGCATTGCCCTTCTTTGGTATTGGAATGAAAACTGACTTTTTCCAGTTCTGTGGCCATTTCTGCATTTTCCAAGTTTGCTGGCATATTGAATACAGTACTCAAACAGCGTCCTCTTCTAGGATTTGAAATAGCTCAGCTGGAATTCCATCGCCTCCGCTAGCTTTGTTTTTAGTGATCCTTCCTAAGGCCTACTTGACTTCACACTCTGGTATGTTTGGCTCAAGATGAAGGATCACACCATGGTGGTTATCTGGGTCATGAAGATCTTTTTTGTGTATTCTTTCTACCTCTTCTTAATATCTTCTGCTTCTTTTAGATCTCTACTGTTTCTGTCCTTTATTGAGCCCATCTTTGCATGAAATGTTCCCTTGGTACCTCTAATTTTCTAGAAGAGATCTCTAGTCTTTCCCATTCTATTGTTTTCCTCTATCTCTTTGCACTGACCACTTAGAAAGGCTTTCTTATCTCTCCTCGCTGTTGTCTGGAACTCTGGATTCAGATGGATAAATCTTTCCTTTTTTCCTTTGCCTTTCACTTTTCTTTTCAGCTATTTGTAAGACCTCCTCAGACAGCCATTTTGCCTTTTTGTATTTCTTTTTCTTGGGGATGGTTTTGATCACTGCCTCCTGTACTATGTTATGAACCTCCATCCCTAGTTCTTCAGACACTCTGTCTGTGAAATCTAAACCCTTAAATCTATTTGTCACTTCTACTGTATAATTATACAGATTTGATTTAGGTCATCCCTAAATGGTCTAGTGGTTTTCCCTACTTCTTCAAAAATTTGAGTCTGAATTTTGCAATAAGGAGTTCATGATCTGAGCCACAGTCAACTCCAAGTCTTTTTTTTTCTTACTTACATAATTTTTCCATCTTCATCAACAAAGAATGTAATCAGTCTGATTTCGATATTGACCATCTGTTATGTTTATGTTTATGTCTATGTGTAGAGTCGTCTCTTGTGTTGTTGGAAGAAGGTGTTTAATATGACCAGTGTGTTTTCTTGGCAAAACTCTGATAGGCTTTTTCCTGCTTCATTTTATACTCCAAGGCCAAGCTTGCCTGTTACTCCAGGTATCTCTTGACTTCCTACTTTCGCATTCCAGTCCCCTATGATGAAAAGGATATCTTTTTTTTGGGTGTTAGTTCTAGAAGGTCTTGTAGGTCTTCATAGAACTGTTCAATTTCAGCTTCTTCAGCATACTGTTTTTTTAAAAGGTGATAACTTTGGAGAGAAGTGGCAGGTCAAGGGAAAAAGGGTTTGGGCTTCTAGGAGTGATAAATTGAGGCGATGAACATACATGTATGGGGGAAATTAATGGGAGATAAGGACTATTTTAGTAAGATTTGTTTGTGCAGAGCCATCTGGCAGGGACTTTCTGTCTCCAGTGATAATGGTAGTTTATCCTCCTCCTGAAGTGGGAGAAGGGAAGTGGAAGACCTTTGCAATGGGAAATTATGTTCTGCTTTTAGACATGTAGGAGGAGGGCAGAGAGCTTTTTCGTATTTCCTCCTTAATTGCCAAAGTGGCATATTTTGATGCCCTACATGCGTAAGCATCTGTCTGGATTTCTCCTAATTTCAGAGTATTATAGCATTAATTCTTTGATTACCTTCAGAGAATGAAGCTTAGGAGATGGACAGGAGAAGCTGGCCAGATTGCTTTTTCACCCTTAGTCTTGGAAATAGCTAGGGCAACCTCTTTTTACCCTAGCTAAAAGACCTAAAATTTCCCTATCCTTATTCTGTTCTCATTTGTAGATCACTATTCCTTCATGCTGAGTCCCAACGCTTCTCTGTTTGCATCATTGCTCTTAAGATCCTAAATGAGTCATCTTTTTGTAAAATGACATTTGAAATTAAAAAGAAAACTACATATATCCATATTTTCCCCCTTTTAATGTCCTTTTCTCCATTTATTGAAGTGACTAATTCCAGAATAAAAATTCAGATAAAAATTAGAGTGTTTCAGAAATCGGATGAGATTTGATGAAATATTTTTTTGAGTTTCTGTGATCCCCCAATATTTTGCAGTATTTTAGCTGGCTAGTGGTCAGATGTTTTCAGTTGTGTGTTTTGTTTGGTACACTTTTCAAGAATAAGTCTGGTTTTTAACAGTAACAACTAGACTGATTCTGAAAAAGATAGATGCTTAGCTTTCTAACAATAAAGTCATAAAAGGAGGAAATACTGATTTAAAATGTTATCTACTTAATGTTTTTAAATAAAATTATGATAATTTTATTTATAAAACTTCTTATTTAAGTACCTGAATTTATGAAACCAAATTTTTTTGGGTCTCTCAAATATATACGGTTTAAATTATATAAGATTTATTGCTTATGATTTAAGGTTTCTGTTTGTGTGACTTGTCTTAGAATGCCAAATTAGATATAATAATTCTCTGCTTTTCTGACCATGTTAAAATTAATTTACATGATAGATTCAATAGGTGATGGATGTTAAGCTGAGTTTTAAACATGATTCTTCTTCCTCAAAAGACCGTATGATTCTAAGAAAATAAATAGTAGATTAAAATTAATTTTCTAATGTCTCCTTGAGATAGTTGAAAATTCTTGAGAGATCATAAAACAAGGATCGGGAATACTAGATTGTTACTCATAGTTAAGAACCCACTTTGACTGCTTAAAGCTCTGTTCATCTGGGATTAGAATTCTAAAATTATAGACCTCCATTTCAGTATGCCATTAATGACAAAGACTAAAGAACTATTTATAAAATGAAATAGAATATAAACCAAAGCTTTGAAGTCAGTGAAATGATGTGAATGCTTGATTTTCTTGGGAAATTTGTGAGAGGAGAAAAGTGACGAATCAAATTTAGCAGTGTTGATAAATTGTAGGTGTGTGTTATATGCATATGATGGTTTAGCATTTTTTATGTTAATAAGTGTTTTAACTAGTTTATAAATGCTTTTTTTTCCTAAGATGAAAGTATCACAGGATAGATTTGGCTGCCACATTCCAGAATGTTTCTTTAGCTTTATAAAAACTAAACTTCTTTGAGGAATACTACTGTAGTAAAGATCCTGTATGACAAAGTGATTTCTAAATGTGCAAATGATAACTTATAAATTGCAGTGTAATAATGAAATTGTGATCTGTTCTTATAGTTCTTTAAAATGAGATTTAGCCCAGAGTTAAAAGTGGTTAAGACTTATTCAGTGATTTATGTGTGCCTGGCACTGAGCTATGTGCTTTGTGTTTATTATTTCATTTAATCTTCATCATAACGCTATGAAATATATATATATGTATATGCAACAATCCCTAAGGTTAAATTCAGCTTTTTATACTTTACTGTATACTTTAAATATTTACTAACTATGAAATAGTAAAACTCGGTGGAGAACAACAGGTTCAAACTCTGCCTTTATTATTTAACAGTGACATCACATCAGGTGATATCTATCAATGGCTAAAAGTAAAATTTTCGAACAGTTAAAAATTTAAACCTCACATTTCCTTTGACTTAAAATTTTTGTAGGAAAAATCCTTAAGATATAGTTTAATTTTAGATATATAAAATCTGAAACAAAAAATAACAAAGTAGGAATTATTTATGCAAGCAGTCTTCAAAAGACAGTGATATAATCTAAAAAGTCTTATAAGTCATTTACTTGGAATTCATTTAGAAAGAAGTGTATTAAAGGTGGTCATGAAATTTCTACCTCAGTCAGTAGCTGAAGTGTAGTTTATTCTCTTTTTCTAGCTGTTTTGGAGCCAAGTCTGAGCTGTAGAAGCTGTAGGAGCTTTGAGATTTCCACTGCATATCTTTGTTGGATATTTCATTTCAGTGGTAGCTGATTTAGCCTTCATAGAATTCTATGGCTTACCACCAAAATTCTGAAGTAGTGACTTACGAGATTTTTACTTTGATAGTTTTGGCATGCTCCAGAGGCTGACATGCCAAAGGAATCCATGAAAGTGTATATTGATCAGAATGAAATATGGCAGTGACTCTTTAGTGTTGTCCAATAGAAATGTTCTGTAGCTGCACTTTCCAATGCAGTAGCCACCAGCTGTTTGTGGCTTTGAGCATTTGCAGTGTGGTTGGTGAAACTGAGGAACTGAAATTTAAATTTTATTTAGTTTTAATTAAATAGTCACATGTGGCTAGTAGCTACTGTATTACACAGTGCAGCTTCTGGCTGAAATTGCAATTCTGATTACCAGTGTTTTAGTGTCTTTGCTGGTGTATCAGTGGAGGTTCCTAAGTAGCTACTATGATCCTCAGGCCTTTAAAATAGATCATCTTAAAGTCATCTTTAGTCATGCGTACATACTCTGTCGTTCAGTTGTGTCAGACTCTTTGCAGCTCCATGAACTGTAGCCTGCCAGGCTTCTCTGTCCACGAGGTAGTGGATATCTTGTTCACATGGACAGGTCATTTATTAATTGAATATTTGTAAATTGAATACTAATTTTAAAGTTCTGCTAAATGATATTTTTATGATCACTTAACAAAAATGTTATATTTGAATTTCATAGTCTGTGTAATTGAAGCTGTTAAAGAATATTCTATATTCTTGATACTAGTAGGTCCTTAATGTGAGCAAAAATTGTATGTATTTATCTATACATACCTCTGATGTTAGTATAGGGGCAGGCTACAACTATTCAAATAACTGAGTTAAAGAATAACCTCAGAACTTGGTGAATGTAGTTGATATTAAAATTTACAGAATTTAGTTCATATTATATAAATATTCACTTGTTCCTGTATTTTAAACATTTAATAGCAATAGCTTCTGAAATTAAAATAATAATTTTATTCCTGTGGTCTAATTCAATCCAAATAACTTGAAAATTATTGAATAAAATGCAGGAAAATTTGCTTTAGTCAGCCTGAGAATAAAGAGGAATGTGAAGATTGTATTAACTGTGTATCTCAGTATTTTAGGTTTCTATTATCTGATTTTTTCCTTTTTTGCTTTATAACTAAAACATGAGATTTTAAAAAATATCTGCATATTTTTAAAATATGTATGCTGTTATATGTGTGGGAATCCAGAAAACAGATTCTTGTTTTAAATAAGACAGTTCAAATTTTTGAAAATTTATTTTAGCAACATTTGTTTTGAATGTTAGACATAATAGATTGTGAATTTTTGAAGGCAAGTACTATGACTTATTTATCTTTGTTTTTAGCCCCATTACCTTACATATAGGAAAAAATGACTGTGATTAGTTTGAATAGTTATTATTTGAATGAAGTAATCTATGATAAAATACTATATCCAACTAATTTTTGTCCTTTTGAGTTCATAGATTAGAAAACCAAGAAAAACATAAACTAAAATTGATTTATGACTATGTTTTCTTATGGAAACAATATTTTAGGTTTCTATTATCTGATTTTTTCCTTTTTTGCTTTATAACTAAAACATGAGATTTTAAAAAATATCTGCATATTTTAAAAATATGTATGCTGTTGTATGTGTGGGAATCCAGAAAACAGATTCTTGTTTTCAATAAGAAAGTTCAAATTTTTGAAAATTTTAGCCCCATTACCTTACATATAGGAAAAAAATGACTATGATTAGTTTGAGTAGTTATTTGAATGATGAAGTAATCTATGATAAAATACTTTATCCAACTAATTTTTGTCCTTTCGCGTTCATAGATTAGAAAACCGAGAAAAACATAAACTAAAATTGACTTATGACTATGTTTTCTTATGGAAACAATTATATTTATATCTGAAATGTGAAGACTCAGCAACAGTTAAAGGTTAATGTCAGCATCTGAATATTCAGATTTACTAAAATAGTATACTATGAGGCGATTATTCGTTTCTATAGAAAGATGCTTTTAAAAATCTTTATATATAATAATTTCAGACTTGTTCAAATATTAGGGCCTTAATAGAATCACCATTTTACTTAATAAATTTGAGTTCATTCAAGAATGAACCAATTTTGTAGAGTGAATTAAATGTTTATATTAGACTTATCAAACTTAAACCTTGAGCTTTTTATATGAAAAAAAAGGTTAAATATGTGTGTATTTAATGAAATCCACTTTAATGCTAGTTATCTTTATTTTATAGTAAAGAAAACTGAGGTATAACTTGCTGCCTTGTATGGAGTCACATGGTGAGTTTGAAGATTAAAATTAGATCCAAGAACTTCTGAATTTCAAGTTTCATTTTTCAGTATTTGGCTTTACTTAAAGGTACTCATAAAATTGACTGATATCATGTATCAGTACTTAGATGACAGTTTACAGAAAATCGACTTTTCATCTTGATTGGTGGCAACCCTTTTCAGCCAAAAAGTAAGTGTTGTTGCTAGGATAGATACTAGTGTTCAGTTCAGTTCAGTCATGACTGACTCTTTGTGACCCCAGGGACTGTGGCACGCCAGGCTTCCCTGTCCATCATCAACTCCCAGAGCTTGCTCAAACTCATGTCGATTGAGTCGGTGATGACATCCAACCATCTCATCCTCTGTTGTCTCCTTATCCTCCTGCCTTCAGTCTTTTCCAACATCAGGGGCTTTTCCATTGAGTCAGGTCTTTGTATCAGGTGGCCAAAGTATTGGAGCTTCAGCTTCACCATCAGCCTTTCCAATGAGTATTCAAGACTGATTTCCTTTAGGATTAACTGGTTGAATCTCCTTAATGTCCAAGGCACTCTCAAGAATCTTTTCCAACACCACAGTTTAAAAGAATCAATTCTTTGGTGCTCAGCTTGTATCGTGGTCCAACTCTCCCATTCATACAGGACTACTGGAAAAACCATGGCTTTGACTAGACGGACCTTTGTCGGCAAAGTATTATCTCTGCTTTTTAATATGCTGTCCAGGTTTGTCATAGCTTTTCTTTCAGGGAGCAAGCATCTTTTAATTTCATGGCTGCAATCACTATCTGCAGTGATTTTGGAGCCCAAGAAAATAAAGTCTGTCACTGTCTCCGTTGTTTCAAGGTAAATTAAATGTGTTAAAGCAGGACATGCAAGCGTGAATATTGACATATTAGGAATCAGTGAACTAAAATCCACAGGAACGGGCAGATTTAATTCAGGTGACCATTATAACTACTTCTACAGGCAAGAATCCCTTAGAAGAAATGGAGTACCCCTCATAGTCAACAAAAGAGTCTGAAATGTAGCATGTGGGTGCAGTCTTCAAAACAGCAGAATGATCTTGGTTTGTTTCCAAGGCAAGCCATTCAGCATCACAGTAATCCAAGTCTGTGCCCCAGTCACTGATGCCAGCGAAGCTGAAGTTGACCAGTTCAGTGAAGACCTACTTCTAGAACTAACTCCAAAAAAAGATGTCCTTTCCATCATAGAGGATTGGAATGCAAAAACAGGAAGTCAAGAGATACCTGGAGTAACAGGCAAGTTGGGCCTGGGAGTACAAAATGAGTCAGGGCGAAGGCTAACAGAGTGTCAAGAGAACGTACTGGTCATAGCAAACATCTTTTCCAGCAACCCAGGAGATGGCTCTACATGTGGATATCACCAGATAGTCGGTACTGAAATCAGATTGATTATGTTCTTTGCAGCCAAAGATAAAGGAGCTGTATACAGTCAGGAAAAAGAAGACTTGGAGCTGACTGTGACTTAGGTCATGAGCTTCTTATTGCAAAATTCAGGCTTAAATTGAAGAAAGTAGGGAAAAGAACTAGGCCATTCAGGTTTTGGGTATTCCCAAGTAGCACTAGTGGTAAAGAACCTGCCTGCCAATGAAGGAGACATAAGAGGCAGAGGTTCGATCCCTGGGAAGACCTCTGGAGGAGGAGATGGCAGCCCACTCCACTATTTTTGCCTGGATCAACTCCCTTATGATTATACAGCAGAGGTGATGAATAGATTCAAGGGATTAGATCTGGTAGACAGTGCCTGAAGAAATACGGACGAAGGTTCATAGCATTGTACAGATGGCAGTTTACCAAAACTTGCAAAGAGAAAAAAAATGGAAGAAGGCAAAGTGGTTGTCTGAGGAGGCTTAACAGATATCTGAGGAAAGAAGAGATATACTGCAGTGAATGCAGAGTTCCAGAAAATAGCAAGGAGAGACAAGAAGACCTTTTTGATGAACAATGCCAAGAAATAGAGGAAAACTATAGGGAGAGACCAGAGATCTCTTCAAGAAAATTGGAGATCACAAGGGAACATTTCATGCAAGGATGAGCATGATAAAGGACAGAAACGGTAAGGACCTCACAGAAAGAGAAGTAATTAAGAAGAGGTGGCAAGAATACAGGTGGTAAGAGTCAGTTCGTCTCATCAGGTGGCAGAAGTATTGGAGCTTCAGCCTCAGCATCAGTTCTTCCAATGAATATTCAGGACTGATTTCCTTTAGGATGGACTGGTTTGATCTCCTTACTGTCCAAGGGACTCTGAAGAGTCTTCTCCAATACCACAACACAACTTCAGTGCTCAGCTTTCTTTATGGTCCAACTCTCACATCAATACATAACTATTGGAAAAGCCATAGCTTTGAGTAGACGGACCTTTGTTGGCAAAGTAATGTCTCTGCTTTTTAATATGCTGTCTAGCTTGGTCGTAACTTTTCTTCCAAGGAGCAAGTGTCTTTTAATTTCATGGCTGCAGTCACCATCTGCAGTGATTTTGAAGCCCAAGAAAATAAAGTCTGTCACTGTTTCCACTGTTTCCCCAGTCTGTTTGCCATGAAGTGATGGGACTGGATCACCTGACCAGATGCCAGGATCTTTTTTTTTCAAATGCTGAGTTTTAAGCCAGGTTTTTCACTCTCCTCTTTCACTTTCATCAAAAGACTCTTTAGTTCTTCTTCCCTTCCATAATGGTGGTGTCCTCTACATATCAGATTTTTCTCCTGGCAATCTTGATTCCAGCTGTGCTTCATCCAGCCTGGCATTTCATGTGATGTACTCTGCATGTAAGTTAAATAAGAAGGGAGACAATATACAGCCTTGACATACTCCTTTCCCAATTTAGAATCAGTCTGTTGTTCCATGTCTGGTTCTAACTGTTGCTTCCTGACCTGCATACAGATTTCTCAAGAGGCAGGTCAGGTGGTCTGTATTCCCATCTCTTGAAAAATTTTCCACAGTTTGTTTGATCCACACAGTCAAAGTCTTTAGTGTAGTCAATGAAGTAGACGTAGGTATTTTTCTGGAATTCTCTTGCCTTTTTGATGATCCAGTGGATGTTGGCAGTTTGATCTCTGGTTCCTCTGCCTTTTCTAAATCCAGCTTGAACATCTGGAAGTTCTTGGTTCACATACTGTTGAAGCCTAGCTTGGAGAATTTTGAACATTCCTTTGCTAGTGTGTGAGATGAGTGCAATTGTGCGGTAGTTTGAGCATTCTTTGGCATTGCCTTTCTTTGGGATGGGAATGAAAACTGACCTTTCCAGTCCTGTGGCCATTGCTGAGTTTTCCAAATTTGTTGGCATATTGAGTGCAGCACTTTAACAGCATCATCTCTCAGGATTTGAAATAGATCAGCTGGAATTCCATCACCTCCACTAGCTTGTTTGTAGTGATGCTTTCTAAGGCCCACTTGACTTTGTACTCTAGGATGTCTGGCTCTAGGTGAGTGATCTCACCATCATGGTTATCTGGGTCATTAAGACCTGTTTTTTTTTGTATAGTTCTTCTGTGTATTCTTGCCACCTCTTCTTAATATCTTCTGCTTCTGTTAGGTCCATACCGTTTCTGTCCTTTATTGTGCCCGTCTTTGCATGAAATGTTCCCTTGTTATCTCTAATTTTCTTGAAGAGATCTCTAGTCTTTCCCATTCTATTGTTTTCCTCTATTTCTTTGCATTGATCACTTAGGAAGGCTTTCTTATGTTTCTTTTACGCATAGACAAAAATTAATTATTTCTAAAAGTATTATAAATCTGTCATGTATCTTCAAAAATTATTTCTCAACAATATATCCTGAATATATTTACAATGGCAGTACCATGCTAAAGAGTGAGGTGGAAGACCTTTGTTTTCTGCATGAGTTTGATAGGTCTGTCATAGCAAAGTATTATAGAGTAGATGACTTAACAGAAACTTACTTTCTCATAATTCTGGATGCTAGACGTCTAAGATCTAGGTATTTTTGAGTGACTTGAAGGAAGGATCTATTTCAGGCCTCTCTCCTTTGCTTATAGATGGTCATCTGCTTCCTGTGTCTTCAAATGGTCTTACCTCTGTACATGTATATGTGTTCTGATCTGTTCTTCTCTTATGGACAGTGATCATAATGTATTAGCGCCCACTCTCATAATCTCACTTTAACTTTCTTCTTTAAAGATTCTGCCTCCAAATATATACACATTGTGAGGTACTGATGGTGAGGACTTCAGAATATGAATTTTAGAGAAACTCAGTTTAGCTCATAACATATACCAACTGGAAATATATGATATTTTTAATATTAGATATAATGAATTTCCCTAATCTTTTAAAATTAGGCATTGCTTGACTTCACCTACTTTCCTAGTTTTAGATTATTATATATGTCTGTACTGCCTATCTTATATGTAGAGCGAAATATACTGTGAAGGGGCTTATTTTGCCTTAAACATGTAGTAGTATTTTTAATCTTTTGACTTGAAGAATCTATATAAATGGCACCCCACTCCAGTACTCTTGCCTGGAAAATCCCATGGACGGAGGAGCCTGGTGGGCTGCAGTCCATGGGGTCGCTAAGAGTTGGACACAACTGAGCGACTTCACTTTCACTTTTCAATTTCATGCATTGGAGAAGGAAATGGCAACCCGCTCCGGTGTTCTTGCCTGGAGAATCCCAGGGACAGGGGAGCCTGGTGGGCTGCCGTCTATGGGGTCGCACAGAGTTGGACACGACTGAAGTGACTTAGCAGCAGCAGTAAAACAGTATAGTTTGAAAAAGAAAGGGGTCATTTCATGATATTGATGACATTTAGAAAAATGAGAAGGCCTTATTTATTTATATACTTTTTGGTAGGTGGACTACTAAACATTTAAATAATGTTAGGCCAGGAAATGATTTAAGGTATATTTATAGAAGGGAAAATTCTTTTAAATTTGTAAAAGAATGGCACCTATTTTAATAAGGTATTTCTGTGTATGACATCTACAAAGTACTGTTTCAATTAGCACTATCTTTTAAGACTGTGGTAGAACACTGTCTTAAGTTTGAGTCAAAAGAGAAATGGCATTGCTTTATTATAATAAAAAGTGACCTTTAGAAGTTACCACCTTTAACTCATGATGATATCATTGTCTAAGCCAGAACCTTTGAACCCTGGAGGTTTTTTCCTTTTGAAGTCTCCCTCTGTCCTATACCCCCACTCCAGCACTCTTGCCTGGAAAATCCCATGGATGGAGGAGTCTGGTAGGCTGTAGTCCATGAGGTTGTGAAGGGTCGGACACGATTGAGAGACTTCACTTTCACTTTTCACTTTCCTGCATTGGAGAAGTAAATCCCAGGGACAGGGGAGCCTGGTGGGCTGCCGTCTATGGGGTTGCACAGAGTCGGACACGACTGAAGCGACTTAGCAGCAGCAGCAGCCTGTCCTAGACAGACAGACAGACAGACAGACAGACAGACAGACAGACAGACATTTTGTTGTTTAGTCGCTCAGTCATGTTCAACTCTTCGCAACCCCATGGACTGTAGCACGCCAGGCTTCCCTGTCCTTCACTATCTCCCTGAGTTTGCTCAAACTCACGTCCGTTGTGTCAATGATACCATCCAGCCATGTCCTTCTCTGTCGCCCTCTTCTGCCCTCAATCTTTCCCAGCATCAGGGTCTTTTCCTGTGAGTTGTGTAAACACACACACGCACATATATATATATATATACTCTCTTTATATATCACTTGTACCCATCTCCATTGCTGTTACTTTAGTTTAGAACTTTTAATACTGTATCTCTTTTTTTCCCTCCTCTGCTACTCTTACTCTTCCTTTTTGTCCTTCCTCTCAGCTTAAAGTATACACATTTTTTTTAAATAAAGCAAACAACTTTAAAAAACTGTGGTTTAGCCTCAGTTTCTTAAAAAGTGCTTATGTGCATATATATTTGTGCTGCCGTTGCATAGTCAGTTTTAACCATTTTCTGGTGCTAGTCTGTCATAAGGATTTTTGCTTTTTACAACTATCCCTTCCTTCCCTCTTAAGTGTCTTCCAATTTTTGGTTAAATTTGTATTTGATATTTTCATTATGATGACCATATAAACACTATTTACTGATGAGCATGGTAGTATGCTATTAATATGCTATTACATATAGAATAGCATGTGAGGGGATACATTTTTTACTTGTTTGTTTACCCAGCGATGAATACTTTTCACCTTTTTTGATTTGCTAGCTTTTATTAACATCTATAGCTAAATCTTGTCACACCCTCAAGAACCTCTCAGTTCAGTTTTCTGTATGTTGAAATCTGTCAGATAGTCTAAACATTTATATTTTAACCATCTTTTCTTTGGCCTCCTGGGGACGTTCCTCCTGACGGTGCTGCTCTCAGGAGTTAGTCTAGACTGGCTGTTCTTTTGGCCTGCTGAGCTTCTGTTGTCCTGGAACTTTGTACTGTGTTGAATGCCATGTTCTCTACATCCTGTGTCTTCCTCTTTCTTGCCTGAGTCTCTTGTTTTGGTGGATTCTATAGTAGCTTCAGGAGAAAGAGTGCCTGGGAAGTAAATTTTGTGTGATGTTGCTGGTCCTTACTCTTACACTTAAATGAAAAGTTTAGATTTTCTAAATTGAAATATAATTCTGGTAAGAATTTTAAAAGAATTGTTTTACTGTGTTCTAGTTTCTGTTCTTGTTACTCTTAATCTTTTGTATAGGACCTGTTTCTGTTCCCTAACTCTCAACCCCTGAAGATATTCTCTTTATCTTTTTTGTTCTGAAATTTGGCAGTGATACGTCCTGGTATAACTTTTTCTTGATTGTTGTATTGAGCATTAGTGGGATCTTTCAGCTCAGAGATTATTGTCTTCTGATCTTGGAAATTTTCTTGCATTATTTCTTTGATAACTTACCCCCTGCTTTCTCTCTATTCTCTTTCTATAAATTTAAGTGTTGTCCCTTTAAATTGATTTTCTAACAACCTTGTATTCTCTGTTTTGTTTATGTGTGTGTGTATATAAATATTTTTTTCTCAGTTCTGAGGACATTTGTTTTTTTAAGGGAATGAAAAAATTTTGGCTATTGTATTTCAAATCCTATTTTGTTTTCTGATCATTACTTTTTATAACATCCATTTTTGTCTCATATCTCTAAAAATGCTAACTATATTTTCTCTAATATTTGTCTTGCTTTTTGTATTACCTCTTTTCCTAAGGTTTCTTTCTCTGTTTTATTGATTTTGGTCTGAAAGACAAGAGGTTTTCCTAAAAGTTCTGGTGCTTATTGGTTGTATGTTTAACACCAAGGCACTAAAATGCTTCTGTGCTTGGTCAGAACTTTTAGGACGGTGATATTTTACTGTATGTTCTTTGGTCTGTTTCTTCAGACAAGAAATGTGTAATTTTCCCTGATTGGAATAAATCTCACTTTGTTCTTTTATTTTAGTCTAGCATCTCATCCCTTCTTTGCTATGTACCTGACATACCTGAATTGGGTTCAGTTTTTCTGTTCTCTCTCCCATCTGTTGCCTCTTATTCTTAGTTTGTCTCTCATTTGTCAGTACATTTTTTCCCAGATAATGGTTTAGTGCAGTCTTTTTCCTAGATATAATCATATTCCAGGTGTATGACTGAAACTGACTTTGTTCCCAAATGTTCTGTCCACTGTAAATAACTACTATCAACCATTATCTATCAGTCATCTCTTTATCTAAATTTTACTAGTTTAAATCTTAGAGAGTGAACTCTGAGTTTCTCACTGTTGCTGCCATGTACTAACTGTGAATATCAACTCAGAAATTGCGATTAGGATTATTAAAGTAGATCTTAAATCTCCTATTATGTATTACAAAAATGTATTTATTTTTCTTTTTGAAAATAAGGTTTGCTTCTCTCCTTTTGAAAATTAGATAATTCAAAAATGGCAGAGCTCTTCATGGAATGTGAAGAAGAAGAGTTGGAACCATGGCAGAAGAAAGTAAAAGAGGTTGATGATGATGATGATGATGAGCCGATCTTTGTTGGAGAGATATCAAGTTCAAAACCAGCAATTTCAAGTGAGCATTTACTTTCAGTAAACCCCAGTTTTGTAGAATACCATTTGTAATAGAAAAACTTGTGAACTCTCTTATACTCATTTAATTAAGTCCTTGTTCCTTGGTAAGGAGTTAATGATGAAAGATTGGGTGGGAAATTGGTAAGAATTTCAGAATTAGAGTTTTAAAATTGGGAACTTGAGGAAGGAGTGAAGAAGTTAAAATATCAGATGTGAGAAAAATAAATGGACTAAGATAAACTGGTGACATCGGAAGTCTTTTCATAATAGAAATCATAATTTTTAGTGGAGCCAAGTAACCTGTTTATCATTTTGTTCATTTTCTTTTTTTTTTTTTTCCTCACTTATAACCCAGAAACAGAAGAGTTTAGAATACTTGGCTTAAAATGTTACAATACACTAAATATGTTTGGGTTAGTCTTAGATAGGGGTTCTCACATGCAAGCAGCTGCCTCATTGCAGTGACATTTATAGTAGCTACAAAATGTATAGACAGTGAAGGATGTCAGTTAAGAGTAATTGGATTTGCCATTGTTATAATGTTAAAGACAAATGGCTCTTGTTAAAGCATCCACTCAATAATGTATGGAAGTATGGAGAAATAATGTATACATTTCAGGGGAGAAAGAGAAAATAGATCCCTTCCCATTGCGTTTACATGTGTTTTGTTTGCTTAGTCAGGAGAATTTACCAAAGCTCATAACCAGCATACTAGTGTTTTGTTTTGTTTTGTTTTGTCAAAATCAGTGCTTAAAAGTATAACAAAGAGACTGCTTTAAAATTTTCTGAAAGCCTGATTCTTTCTTCTGTTGCCTGTAAGCTTGGAATGGCACTTTTTATTCAGTTTTATCAGAGGGAGACTAGCTTAACTGATGGAATTCTGAATAGCATTTTTTGTGGAAGATTGATAACCACTCAAAAGAGGTTCTGAATGGAGTGCTACTTTGATTATAGATTGAACTAGGTGTCGTGGCATGCTTTTTTGCTGATAGTGGAACATAA
Source organism: Ovis aries (assembly GCF_016772045.2). Taxonomy (NCBI): domain Eukaryota; kingdom Metazoa; phylum Chordata; class Mammalia; order Artiodactyla; family Bovidae; genus Ovis; species Ovis aries. Next base: position 51,790,468 of record NC_056060.1, read on the forward strand.
TTATACACTGTCTTAATTACTGTTTCTAGTTGCTATAATTACTTTATATGGGAATATTACCATATTGCAAAATCGTTACTTAAGTTGTCTTATTGAAAACAAGACAATTAAGATTTAAATTGAATTTATACTGATTTTTAGATGACTCTTAACAGTGTTCAAATAGAAAAATGTATGTTAATTTTAAAATAATTGTCAAGAGACTGATCCCAGTAGAATTTCTTTTCTGTACTCTTAAGATACAGAATTTAAATGATTTTATTGTTGCTTTTGTATAAGCCATAAAATATTTTAACATATGGAGTATAAGCTAAATGTTTATATATGTTGCTAGACAGGAAGGTAAAAACTTTTTTATTGTAGAATACAAACACCAAAATGTACTTTTTTGAAGGTTTGAATAAATACTTAATCTTGAATTTATGCATGAAAGTGGTGTCAAGTTGTTTGAGCAGATTGTTCTCCTTTTAGTTTAGTTCAGTTCAGTTGCTCAGTCGTGTCCGACTCTTTGCGACCCCATGAATCGCAGCACACCAGGCCTCCCTGTCCATCACCAACTCCTGGAGTTCACTCAGACTCACGTCCATAGAGTCGGTGATGCCATCCAGCCATCTCATCCTGGGTCGTCCTCTTTTCCTCCTGCCCTCAATCCCTCCCAGCATCAGAGTCTTTTCCAATGAGTCAACTCTTCGCATGAGGTGGCCAAAGTACTGTAGTTTTAGCTTTAGCATCATTCCTTCCAGTGAACACCCAGGACTGATCCCCTTTAGAATGGACATCTCTAATACTTAGGTATAGAGCACTGTACTGCCATTTTCAGAAAACAGTCCTACTTTTATATGCCCCTTTACACTACAGAATTAATTTATGGAGGCTTGTTCCTTTCTATTACGAGGGGAAATGAGGAAATTGTTTTCTGAGTTCTGATGTTGGTCCTTTTACCTTTTTCTAACCAATAATTTTAGGCAGATTCTTACTCTTCTGAATTTTAGTTTGGTCATAGAAAAACCTATAAATTATTGAGTTCACATACATGCATGCAATTAGAAACTTTAACCTGATCCTGAAAGTCATATTAGGCCCTGACTGACTTCTAGTATAGTGATAAATATGAAGCCCGTTAAGTTGCAAGATATTCTGGTAAACCATATGTTCACTTTAGTCTGCATTCTCTAATAGATTCACTTTCAGGACTTGAATAATGGTGGAGATAATCCAATGAGGTCCCTTATAATGATACTTCAGGGCTTATAAGGGTATGAATTGGATATGGATGTTGGACAGGATTTGATTTTCAGTGAATAGGAACTTGGATGCATGTATGTACAGCCCTTTCATCTCTCAAAGCAAGATATATACTTCAATTTTAGTTGTATATGAATATATTTTTGGAATATTTTTGCCAATTATGTGAACTATTTCTTTGCCATGTAGAAGATTTGACTTATGGGTAGTCATATTTATCAATCTTTAACTTCTGGGTTTTGGATTTTGAATTACAGTTAGAAATATTCTATAAGAATTAATATACTAGTTTTAGTAGATAAAGATATATATGTTTAAAATTAACTGTATTCATAAAGCAGTATTAACCTGTATACTCCTTCCAGAAATCTTTTCAGTTGTTTTCAGTGTATGATTTCTATTTATATATATATATATATAATTCAAACAATGAGTTTTAAAATAATGTAATCTTTTATAGATATTTTGAATAGAGTAAACCCCAGCTCATATTCGAGGGGAATAAAGAATGGTGCACTATGCCGAGGTACAGTAGTATTTTACTATTTTTATTTTAAAGTGAAGTATTTTGACATCATTGATTATATAGAAATATATTCAATGTGTTGTATAATTTTAAAATACAGGTATTACTCCTGCATTCAAGCCTACAAGTCAACATTACACGAACCCAGCATCAAATCCAGTGGCTGCCTCGCCAGTAAATTTTCATCCTGAATCTAGATCTTCAGATAGTTCTGTTATTGTTCAGCCTTTGTCTAAACCTGTAAGTGTTTCTGAAACTACACAGTCAGCTCAGGAATTCGTTGGGTATTATTTATCTGTGTCAACAATGCATAGTGAAAATTCTGTATTTCCATGGGTAATCATTCAGTGGAATCATAATCAGCATCAGAAAATGTCACCATCTTTATGATAGTTTAACCAGTACCCAAATAATAATTGTAGGAACAAACTATCCAGCCTGTTTTTAAATCTGGTAATATGCTTAAATAGGCTACAGTATTGAAAACTGTGCTATTAAAACATGAATAAAAGCATATTTAGTAATAATGGCAAAACTATTTCAGATTGTAAACTGGGCTAAATGTTCTTAGTTCTTAACTGGGAGAATTGCTGAGAGGCTATTGTAGCCTTTTATTCTGAAAACATACCTTCATAGTTTAGTGTAACTTTTATAGAAAGTAATAGTTAATATTGAGTTGTTACTGTGTGTAAGGTTTTGTGCTATCATGAATTAATCTCTTTAAATTCTTAAATGTTCCTATAAAGTAGGCAGTATTATTTATTTTTGTTTTATAGTTGAGGAAACTGAGGCTCACATAGTTTAAATAATTCACTCAAGGTGGCACCGCTGGCAAATGATAGATCTGGGATTTCAATCCATTGCCTTAGTGTAAAAATTTTCAAAGTGTAGTTGTCAGTCCCCTGGGGTGCCCCTGAGACTGTTTCATGGGCTTTGGATCAACTGTATTGTCAAAATAACACAAAGGAACTATTTGCTTTTGTCACTGTGTTGACACTTGTACTGATGATGCAAAAGCAATGGTGAGTAAACTGCTGGCATGTTAGTATGAATAGTAGTTTTTGTACTAGTCATGACCATGTACTCACAATAAAAATTATTTCAGTCATACTCAGTTACTTTGATGAAATATTAAAATGTCATTAATTTTATAAACTCTCTACCCTTGAATATATCTTTTGAAATGTTTCACGTATGAAATGGATAGTATACATAATATACTTCTGTGTCTGAGGTATGATGATTAGCTTGGGAAAAAGTACTAGTGTGGTTTAATGTTGAGCTAAATTACCCAGAAAACCATTTTTACTTGAAAAGATGACTGAAGCCATGGTGTATGTTACTATTAACTTAGTGGTTTAAAGCCACATACTTCTATTGTGTCACAGATTTTGTGAGTTAGGAGTCATGTCATGTCTTAGCTGGATCTTCTGCTTCAGGGTTCCTCAAGGCTTCATTCAAGATGTGAAGCTCAACTGAGGAAGTGTCTACTTCCAACCTCTCATGGTTATTGGTAGCATTCGGTTCCTTAAGGGTTGTCATATTGAGGGTCTCAATATTTTACTGGCTTTTGGTTGGCTCCTTGCCATTTTGAGTTTTCCCAGCATGGCTCTTACTTCTTCAGAGCCCACAAGGGAGAGAGAATGCTTAGCAGGATGGCATTATAGCCGTCCTTGGACTGCAAGGAGATCCAGCCAGTCCATTCTGAAGGAGATCAGCCCTGGGATTTCTTTAGAAGGAATGATGCTAAAGCTGAAACTCCAGTACTTTGGCCACCTCATGCGAAGAGTTGACTCATTGGAAAAGACTCTGATGCTGGGAGGGATTAAGGGCAGGAGAAGGGGATGACAGAGGATGAGATGGCTGGATGGCATCACTGACTCGATGGACGTGAGTCTGAGTGAACTCCAGGAGTTGGTGATGGACAGGGAGGCCTGGCGTGCTGCGATTCATGGGGTCGCAAAGAGTCGGACACGACTGAGCAACTGAACTGAACTGAATGTAATCATATAGAAAAAAATCATATGTATCCTGTCACTTTTGCTCTACTCTGTCAGAAGCAAGTCACATGACTTGCCTTCACTCAAAGAGAGGGAATCACACAGGACATGAATCCCAGGGAGTGAGGATCATGGAGGCTACTTTTAAGAGTCTGTCTGGCACACATAGTGAGTTCTTCACTTTTTGTTGTTTGGTAGACAGTTCCTCAAAATTGAAAGTGCGCTTGTCACCCAAAGGAAAACAACTGATGTATTTCTTGATGAAATTTGAGCTATCAAGTAAAAATTAGAATTATGAACAACTTGTATCAGTCATCATGATCTTAGCAGCTTCTCAGTACATAAAATCTTTTCTTATGGTTGGTAGTATTAATAAATATGAGTTTTTTATATTGTGTCATGAACTCTGTCAACATTTGGAAGATTGCATAATTCAAAGAAATCAGTATTTTCTAAATAATGTATGATATAATAAAATCATGCATGAATAAGATTCATTCAAAGTGCAAGATAATACATTTTAATGCAACAGTTCAAAAAGCTCAGTGATAGGGAGTTAGATTCCACTTTGCAGCAAACCTTTAAGAAAATTGCGACTGTTGAGTTTTGGTATTTTATCAAAGAAATATATCCACATTTATTGTAATTTGCTATTAAAATACTCCCTTTTTTAGCTGTTAATATTTATGAAACCAGAGTATCTTGATTCTTCAACCAAAACATTTTAACAGAATGAAAGCAGAAGCAGTTATGAGAGTATAGCTGTCTTTTTATTAATCGAGACGTTAAGGATATTTGCAGAGATGTAAAACAGTGCCACTGTTTTCTCTGATTCTTTTGTGTTTGCTAGATAGCCATTTTTTAAAAAAATGTTATTCATGTTAATTTGTAATGGGTTTATTATTGTTATTTAAAATGAAATTAATAAACAAGTATTTTGAAATTTTCTATTTTAATCTGCAATATGATAAATATCAGTAGATATAACCTACCTAAATAAAAACTCTTTTGATTCTAAATATTTGAAGGGGTTCTGAAATCAAGGACTTAAGAATCCTTAAACAAAAAGTTACCCAAAATTTGAAGATTCTTTGCTACTGGACTTGAATTAACTCAGTGTTTTTTTTCATGCCATCATAAGCTCTTTGACATTGGCCTTACAGAATTAGTAAATTTTCCCTAAGATATTTGTTCTTTTTACAGTAAGTGAAACAACTACTGAAGCACCTATAGATTTTATTACAAATATTCAAGTTCAAAAACAGAATTGAATCTAAATATTTTTAGTATGAATAATCCATTTTCCCTATATTTCATATCATATTACTATTAGGTAAATTACACGTATTTGTTACCACAAAAAGTTTATATTTTGAGATGTTTCTTTCATAGAGGACCTATTAAATTTAATTTTATTTTCATGAAAAGGAAAATCTATGCCTAAACAAAGTCAGCTCCCAATTATGTTTTGAAGAGGTCATATATCATAAAAAGTAAGAGTATCTTTAGGCAAACACCTCCCCCTCCCTGCCTCCAAATCTTTTCTGTGGTTTTAGCATTCTGAAATAATACTGATAAGAGCCCAGGACTAATTGTGTAGAAAACTTAGATTGAAGCAAGAGACTTGAATGATGATTCTTCCTATTTTAAAACTAGAGCATTGTCAAAACCTCTCTCAGCCTCATTTTCTTCATTTCTAAAATGAGAGCTAATTTTACCTGGACCACTGACTCTCAATCTTGGATCCTAACATGGCAAGCTACCTAAAATGTAAAGATTCTTTGTTATTAGTAGAATCAAATTAACTTGGAAAGTTTCTCATACTTACTATAAGCTGTTTGGCATTTGAGGGATAGAAAACCAGAAAAAGAAAATTTATTATTTAATTTAGTTTGATATATAAAAATGTTCACAACATTGGACTCAGGGAGAATAAAAAATAACAGTGAGGGGTGGTATCTTTGATGTTAAAGTTAGAAACTGGAGCTCTTTCTAGCTGAAAGTATTTTACATCTGTAGGCATAGTTTTGGGTTTTTTTGTAATAATTTTATTTATTTTTTGCTGTGCTGGGTCTTCATTGCTGCCCTAGCTTTTCTCTAGTTGTGGTGAAAGGAGGCTATTGCCTGCTGGTGTCTCATTACTGTGGGTTCTCTTTTGGAACACAGGCTCTGGGGCCTGCAGGCCCAGTAATTCTGGCACAGGCTCGGTAGTTGCAGCTCCCAGACTCTAGAACACAGGCTCAATAGTTCTGGTGCACAGGCACAGTTGCTCCACGACATGCGGAGTCTTCGTCGATTAGGGATCGAACACATGTCTCCTGGACTGGCAGGCAAATTCTTTACAGTTGAGCCACCAGGGAAGTCCTATAAGCATAGTTTTTAAATCAAAACACCTCAATTCATGGTTCCCAATCTTGGGGAATTTAAAAAAAATTTTGTCAATTGGTCTGGATGGATGTGTCTTAGAAATAATACATTTAAAAACGCTCTATGTGATTCTAATGTACACAGTTAGGAATGACACAGATATTATATACTCTGGAATGAATTGAGAATCCTATGTAAAGGAACTTGCTCTGAATTTTAGAAGCCACTGTTTTAAATATATTATAATTTTTCATTTTATGTTTTCTATATATGTGTATTTTTACTTTTTCATGTAATATCTTTATACTTAAGTATCTCTTTCAAATCTCAGGTAGTGAGGATACATTGTATTTTAAAAGTCAGTGTGGGGAACACGTATACACCTGTGGCAGATTCATGTTGATGGATGGCAAAACCAATACAATATTGTAAAGTTAAAAAAAAAAAAAGAAGAAAGAGAAAATGATAGTATCTACCTCATAGGAAAAAAAAAAGTCAGTGTGATATAGCTTAAGGGCATAGGCTTTGTAATTAAACAGACCAAGTTCTAATTACTGGAGAAGGAAATGGCAATCCACTCCAGTACTATTGCCTGGAAAATCCCATGGACAGAGGAGCCTGGTAGGCTATCGTCTATGGGGTCGCAAAGAGTCAGACACGACTGAGCGACTTCACTTCACTTCACTTCTAATTACAGCCCCATTAATAATAAGTAGGATTGAATTGGGAACCTTGTATAACCACACCTAACATTAGTTTCAGTTCAGTTCAGTTGCTCATGGACTCTTTGCAACCCCATTGGACTGCAGCATGCCAGGCCTTCCTGTCCATCACCAACTCAAGGAGTTTACTCAGACTCATGTCTGTTGAGTTGGTGATGCCATCCAAACATCTCATCCTCTGTTGTCCCCTTCTCCTCGCACCGTCAATCTTTCCCAGCATTGGGGTCTTTTCACATGAGTCAGTTCTTTGCATCACGTGGCCAAAGTATTGGAGTTTTCAGCTTCAGTGTCAGTCCTTCTAGTGAATTTCCTTAGGATGGCGTGGTTGGATCTCCTTGCAGTCCAAGGGACTCTCAAGAGTCTTCTCCAACATCACAGTTCGAAAGCGTCAATTCTTCAGCACTCTGCTTTCTTTATAGTCCAACTCTTACATGACTACTAGAAAAACCATAGCTTTGACTAGGCAGACCTTTGTTGGCAAGGTAATGTCTCTGGTTTTTAATATGCTGTCTAGGTTGGTCATAACTTTGCTTCCTAGGAGCAAGCATCTTTTAATTTCATGGCTGCAGTCACCATCTGCAGTGATTTTGGAGCCCTCCAAAATAAAATCTGTCACCATTTCCATTCCTTCCCCATCTCTTTGCCATGAAGTGATGGGACCAGATGCCATGATCTTAGTTTTCTGAATGTTGAGTTTTAAGCCAACTTTTTCACTCTCTTCTTTCACTTTCATCAAGAGGCTCTTTAGTTCTTCTTCACTTTCTGCCATAAGGGTGGTGTCATCTGCATATATGAGCTTATTGATATTTCTGGCCATCTTGATTCCAGCTTGTGTTTTATCCAGCCCAGTGTTTCTCATGATGTACTCTGCATATAAATTAAATAAGCATTTCTTCTAAGGGATTCTTGCCCACAGTAGTAGATATAATGGTCATCTGAGTTAAATTCACCCATTCCAGTCCATCTTAGTTCACTGATTCCTAGAATGTTGATGTTCACTCTTGCCATCTCCTGTTTGACCACTTTCAATTTGCCTTGATTCATGGACCTAACATTCCAGGTTCCTATGCAATATTGCTCTTTACAGTATCGGACCTTGCTTTTATCACCAGTCACATCCACAATTGGGTGTTCCCTTCATTCTTTCTGGAGTTATTTCTCCACTGATCTCTAGTAACATATTGGGTACCTACCGACCTGGGGAGTTCATCTTTCAGCGTCCTATCTTTTTGAGTTTTCATACTGTTCATGGGGTTCTCAAGGTAAGAATACTGAAGTGGTTTGCCATTCCCTTCTCCCGTGAGCCACATTTTGTCAGAACTCTCCACCATGACCCATCTGTCTTGGGTCAAGCTACAGGGCATGGCTTATAGTTTCATTGAGTTAGACAAGGCTGTGGTCCACGTGGTCAGATTGTTTAGTTTTTGGTAATTGTGGTTTTCAGTTTGTTTTCCCCCTAATGGAGAAGAATAAGAGGCTTATTGAAGCTTTCTGATGGGAGAGACTGACTGAGGGGGAAACTGGGTTTTGTTCTTATGGGTGGGGCCATGCTCAGTAAATCTTTAATCCAATTTTCTATTGAAAGGCAGGGCTGTGTTCCCTCCTTGTTAATTGACCTGAGGCCAAACTACAGTGGAGGTAATGAAGATAATGGCGACCTCCTTCAATTGTCCCCTGTATGCACTGCTACACTTAGTGTCCCCAACCTTGCAGCAGGCCACCGCCAACCCACGCCTCTGCTGGAGACTCCTAAACATTCATGGGCAAGTCTGGGTCAGTCTCTTTTGGGGTCACTGCTCCTTTCAATAGTTTACTTATTAGGTAAACATTAGTTTACCTATTTATAAAGTGGGATATAATATTAGGTCTTTATTAGTACTGTGTGACAACCACCTGTTTTAATAATATAATGTGCCTTAAAGTGCAGGTTTATTTAAAATATGACTGTGACTTCCAGGTGGTGCTAGTGGTAAAGAACCCACCTGCCAATGAAGAAGACTTGAGAGGAGGGTTTGATCCCTGGGATAGAAGGATCACCTGGAGGAGGGCATGACAACCCACTCCAGTATCCTTGCCTGGAGAATGCCTTGGATGGAGGATCCTGGGAGGCTACAGTCCATAGGGTTGCAGAGAGTCAGGCACCCCTGAAGTGACCTAGCATGCATGCTTATGGCTGTTTTTAAGTGTGAAAGGTGAATAACTTCAAGTTCAGAGATGACTTGCCCAAGGTTTTGTAGCTAAATAAATGTGTGGATCTTCTGGAGCCCAGTTGTGTTGATCTTTCTGAACTATTTAGAAAACATTAAAAGTTCTATGTTAGATAATTATTTTAATCTGTTATTGTTGAATAATATGTGCCTGCTCTCTGAAATTGTGAGTTGTTTCCTAAGAAAGCATTTAACAGTATTAACTTTATACTTTTGTTAACTGTTTTAGAAAATGTAGTGAATATTTTACCTTTTTTGAGTGTAAATATTTGAAGATAATATTTATCTTGAAGCAATATCATGTTTGGTTGCAATTAAATAATATGGTATCACTGATTTTTTTTTTTTTTTTTTTTGTATTGCACATTAAGGTTCAAATGCAGGTATCTGCCTCTTAGGCCTGAAATTCTAGGAGTGGTTTGGGTTACTTCAGTACTTTTTTTCATAACAATTTTTTTTTTAAACAACAGTAATAATTTATTTGGTGACAGATTGGCCATTTGTGAAGAGTGTGGTAAGGAAGTCTTATGTCTTCTTTTCAAAACTAAGAAAAATTTTTATTGAGGTGTAGTTGATGTACAACATTCTATTAGTTTCAGATGTACAACATGCTATTAGTTTCAAGTGTACAGCACAGTGGTTTAAAATTTGTATATATTGTGAAATCACCACCACAGTAAGTCTAGTTCTGGTCTGTCACCATATGTCATTATAGAATTTTTTTCTTGTGATGAGAAATTCTAAGATCTCCCTTAGTAATTTTCACATATGCGCTATAGCGTTATTAACACAGTTACCATGCTGAACGTCATGTTTTCATGATTTATTTATTTTATAAACTAGAAGCTTGTATATTTTAACTCCTTTCACCCATATTTTTGTTTCTGTAACTTTATGGACAAACCCGTTTCAATAGAAAAGTTAGTAGTAAAACAAAATTCTTAAAACTTATTTATACCTTAATTTATAAGCACAGAACAAATAAAAACTTACTGTTTCTATTTTGAAATGCTGTGTATTTTGGTGGGAAAATTTAGAGAGACGAGTATATAATGTACTTTGATTTTTCTTCTCACCTGCAAACAGTGTAGGTTGTATCAATCAGAACTATACTGTACACCCAGATACATATTTCTTTTTTATACCTGAACATTCTACTAAGAATGTGTCATTGGCTATTTCTCAAAAACATGATATTAGTGGTTGTAAGATAGTCTGTCATTTAATTTATTTAGCCATTCTTTCATTGTTGGACATAAAGATTTTTAATTTTTACTGTTAAAATGCTATAATCATCCAATAAGCATTTTCATTTCTGTACCATAAAATTTTAAAGTAGAATAGTTGAACAAAAGGATGTGAACTTACATAAAGCCTTTGATAGCTACTGCCAAAATTTTCATGCAGAAAAGATATACCTAAATATAGCCTCTATTTTGCCAGTATTATGTGTTTTCATTATTTTTTAATTCGTAAGTTTTAATTCACACTAATTTTAGACTTACAGGGAAAGTAATACAATACACCCCTAACGGGAAGTAGTTTCCTGTGCTGATGTCATCTTACTTAACGTAACTAAATTGCAGATCTTATTCAGTTTTACCAGTTTTTTCATTAATGTCTTTTTTTAATTCCCAGGATTCTATTTAGGATCACACCTTACAGTTTGTTATTTCTTCTTAGTCTCCTCATATTTTTCTACAATTACTTATTCTTTGTCTATTATGAGCTTGATACTTTTAAGAGAAGTGGCAGTTATTTCGTACTGTTTAACTGCCATTTGTCTTTATTTGCATTTCTTTGACTAAGTTGAAAAAAATAGTTTTTGTATGTATTGGTCATTGTTTTTTGTTTTTGAAGTGCCTCAGTTTATGTCCTTTGCCCATTTTTCTCTTAAAGTGATTTTTTCTGTTTTAGACTTTAAGTCTTGTTAATCTTTGAGCTTTTACTTGCTGTATATTATGACCCATAGAATGGTCCAAAAATCACTCTAATGAGAGCTCACTCTTCAGTGGTGATCTTATATATGTAGCATTGGGATCTATTTTGTGTGTGTATCAGTGTATTTAATATATGATAATTTTGGAATACATATATACCTAAATTAAATTGACCATATTTTTCATGATTCAGTTCAGTTGAGTTCAGTTGCTCAGTCGTGTCTTGACTCTTTGCGACCCCATGAATTGCAGCATGCCAGGCCTCCGTGTCCATCACCAACTCCTAAAGTTCACTCAGACTCGATGGACTCATATCCATTGAGTTGGTGATGCCATCCAGCCATCTCATCCTCTGTCATACCCTTTTCCTTCTGCCCCCAATCCCTCCCAGCATCAGAGTCTTTTCCAGTGAGTCAACTCTTCACATGAGGTGGCCACAGTACTGGAGTTTCAGCTTTAGCAACATTCCTTCCAATGAACACCCAGGACTGATTGCCTTTAGGATACACTGGATCTCCTTGCAGTCCAAGGGATTCTCAAGAGTCTTCTCCAACACCACAGTTCAAAAGCATCGATTCTTCAGCACTCAGCTTTCTTCACAGTACAACTCTCACATCCATACATGACCACTAGAAAAACCATAGCCTTGACTAGACGGATCTTTGTTAGCAAAGTAATGTCTCTGCTTTTGAATATGCTATCTAGGTTGGTCATAACTTTCCTTCCAAGGAGTAAGCGTCTTTTAATTTCATGGCTGGAATCACCATCTGCAGTGATTTTAGAGCCCCCCAAAATAGTCTGACACTGTTTCCCCATCAATTTCCCATGAAGTGATGGGACCAGATATCATGATCTTAGTTTTCTGAATGTTGAGCTTTAGGCCAACTTTTTCATTCTCCTCTTTCACTTTCATCAAGAGGCTTTTGAGTTCCTCTTCACTTTCTGCCATAAGGGTGGTGTCATCTGCATATCTGAGGTTATTGATATTTCTCCCAGCAATCTTGATTCCAGCTTGTGCTTCTTCCAGTCCAGCGTTTCTCATGATGTACTCTGCATAGAAGTTAAATAAGCAGGGTGACAATATACAGCTTTGACATACTCCTTTTCCTATTTGGAACCAGTCTGTTGTTCCATGTCCAGTTCTAACCGTTGCTTCTTCACCTGCATACAGATTTCTCAAGAGGCAGGTTAGGTGGTCTGGTATTCCCATCTCTTTCAGAATTTTCCAAGTTTATTGTGATCCCCACAGTCAAAGGCTTTGGCATAATCAATAAAGCAGAAATAGATGTTTTCTGGAACTCTCTTGCTTTTTCGATGATCTAGCGAATGTTGGCAGTTTGATCTCTGGTTCCTCTGCCTTTTCTAAAACCAGCTTGAACATCCGGAAGTTCACGGTTCACATACCGCTGAAGCTGGCTTGGAGAATTTTGAGTATTACTTCACTAGCATGTGAGATGAGTGCAATTGTGTGGTAGTTTGAGCATACTTTATTTATACTAAATAATCTATTTAGTATTATATACTGTTACATACCCTATATGTTTGTGCTAATGTATAAATTTATACTCCCTGATGTTTGACTGTGTTATGATTCTTTTCATACTTTTCATTCTTCTTTTCTTGATATCTTCCTGCTGAGACCACCCTTTGCCCTGATGAAGGGCTGAAGCTTTCCTTGAGCCCTAAGGCCTCAAGAAATGGAGCAGATGTCCCAGATCATTCCTAGAAACAGCTTCCGTTCTAAACCCTGGGTGCCTCACTTTCTTATTTGTTCATCCTGCTTGTATATTTGTATATTTGCCCAATAAGATGGGAGATTGTATATTTGCCCAATAAGATGGGAGATTGCCTGGCCCAGCATGACTTTGCATAGGATGGTGGGAATATTGAGGGATTAATTCTTTCTCTTCCTGAGACTTGGCTTATAAATTTTGCCAATAAAAGTGATTTCAAAACTTGTACCATGTGATATGTTCATCCCTAACCTTGATGCATCATACTGCAGAGTAGTTCCCAGTTTGTTTGCCCTGATATTTTATCTGTGGGGTTTATAGAGGAATAGAAGCTTTAAAATTGTACTTATGTCAGTATGTTTACTTATGTTTTCTTTGCTTTTACCCAAAGATTTTGATAACTTCTGTTATTTGCTGTTTGATAGGAATGCTGCATTTTTAGTGACTCTCTGAAGTATATCAATCTTACTGATTTAAAATGAGTTTGTATGTTTCTTTGACCTTGAAAAAAATCAGACTGGAATTTTTCCCTAATTGTAACTGGCTAGTCAGGGATAAGCCAACTCTCAGTAGTAACTTCAGAGAAGGCAGTGGCCCCCCACTCCAGTACTCTTGCCTGGAACATCCCATGGATGGCGGAGCTTGGTGGGCTGCAGTTCATGGCGTCACGAAGAGTCGGACACGACTGAGTGACTGAGTGACTGAGCGACTTCACTTTTCACTTTCATGCATTGGAGAAGGAAATGGCAACCCACTCCAGTGTTCTTGCCTGGAGAATCCCAGGGATGGGGGAGCCTGGTGGGCTGCCATCTATGAGGTCGCACAGAGTCGGCCACGACTGAAGTGACTTAGCAGCAGCAGCAGCAGCAGCAGCAGCAGCAGCAGCAATAACTTGCTTCCAGTTTTAGTAGATATTAATTTTGGCATAATAGTAATAATTGCCTTGTGTTTTTTAACTCATTAGTAATGGAGTCACTAAAGGTTATCCTTATAATATTGGCATACAGTTACATTTCCCTTTACAAAAGTTTGTGAAGCAAAATAATTATAACTTTGTTTGACTACATGTAATATTCTTCCTTTGAAATATTTTAACAGGGTTATGTAACAAACTCATCACGAGTTGTTTCTAATAATTCTTCAGAGTTACTGTTTGACTTGACCCAAGATTCAGGATTACCACATTACCAAGGAGGACCAGCACTTTCTATAACAGGTTGGTTTCAGCACTTTTTCAAAAAATTAGAAAAAGAAAACTTGGTGAATATGCATATGAAATTGACTTTCTGTTTTGAGGTCCATGCCTTCTTGTTAAGTTCTTCACATATTGTAAGGTGTAATGGCACTAACAGTTCTTGAATGCCATTTTGGTGGTTTTAATTGAAATCTTATTTAGTAATAGAATGTTATATTTCTTCCTGTTAATTTAGTATGCTAACTAGTTTTGACCTTGTTCTCACTTGGCATTAAACATGGGCTGAGAAAAATTTTTATTTTAGTTTTACTTTGTTTTATTGGAGTTTAGTTGATGTACAATGTTATATTAATTTCAGGTGTATAACAACTTGATTCAGTTATACATTATATATATTCATTCTTTTTTAGATTCGTTTCTCATATAGGTTATACTGAGTAAAATTTTCTGTGCTGTACAGTAGGTCCTTGCTGGTTATCTCTTGTATATATAATAGTGTGTTTGTGTTCATCCCAAGCTCGTGGTTTATTTCTCTGTCCCCACATTCCCTTTTGGTAGCCATTAGTTTATTTTCAGTATCTGCAAGTCTGTTTCTGTGTTGTGAATACATTTATTTGTAGCTTTTAAAAATTATATTCCACATATGAGTGATATTATATATTTGTCTTTGTCTGACTTACTTCACTTAACATGATAATCTCTAGGTCCATTCATGTTGCTGTAAATGGCATTTTTTTGTTCTTTTTATGGATGCTATTCAATTTATATATGTACCATATCTTCTTTATCCACTCCTCTGTAGATGGACATTTAGGTTGCTTCAGTGTTTTAATTATAGTAAATAGTGCTGCAGTGAACATTTGGGTACATATATCTACTTGAAGTATGGTTTTCTTCAGTAATAAGCCCAGGAGTGGGGTTACTGGGTCATATGGTAGCTCCGTTTTTAGTTTTTTAAGGAACCTCCATACTGTTCTCCATAATGGTTGTACCAGTTTACATTCCCACCAACAGTGTAGGAGGTTTTCCTTCACACCTTCTCTAGCATTTATTGTTTGTAGATTTTTTGATGATGGCCTTTCTGACTTATGTGAGATGATACCTCTTTGTAGTTTTGATTTGCATTTCTTTGATAATTGGTGATGTTGATAAATTCCTTGTTTGTTGGTTTGTTTACAAATATTTTCTCCCATTCTATTGGTTACCTTTTCATGTTGTTTATGGTTTCCTTTGCTGGACAGAAGCTTTTAAGTTTAATAAGGTCCCACTTGTGTTTTGTTTGTTTTCATTACCAAAGGAGGTGGATCAAAAAAGCCATTGCTGTAAATTACATCAAAGAGTGTTCTGCCTATGTTTTCCTCTGAGTTTTAATGGTGTCCGGCCTTTGATTTAGGTCTTTGATCCATTTTGAGTTTATTTTTGCATGTGGTGTTAGAGAATGTTCTAATATCATTGTTTTACATATAGCTATCCAGTTTTCCCAGCATTACTTACTGAAGAAACTGTCTTTTCTCCATTGTCTGTTCTTGCTTCCTTTGTTGTATATTAATTGACAATAGGTGTGTGGGTTTATTTCTAGAAACAGGACTTTCTATCCTGTTTCATTGATCTATAGTTCTGTTTTTGTGAAAAATCTTAAAATAATTTCTTTAAGGAAGTTCTCTGATACTCTACTCAATAAAAAGAAATATTTATTAGGTTCTGTAGCCACTAGTATGGAAGAGTATATGATTATAGTTAATAATTTCTCAGGTTAGTATGTTTATATTCAATAAATGATTTAGACATAAAGTATGATTATAGAGTGCTGTTATAAGGTGGCTGCACTAAATTCTTCTATAGTCAGTACTCAGTAAATGCCCATTAAAGGAGTAATGAAGTCTCCCTGTTGAAGAAGAGTTACCTTTATTATATACTATGATAAAAGTGTCCAATATGCTGCTGAGTAAAAGCAGAGGGCAGTTACTTATAACTCCAGAAAGAATGAAGTAGCTGGGCCAAAGCGGAAATAAGGCTCAGTTGTGGTTATATCTGGTGGTGACAATAGAGTCTGATGCTGTAAAGGACAACATTGCATAAGAACCTGAAATGTGAGGTCTGTGAACCAAGGTAAATTCAGTCAGTTCAGTTCAGTCACTTAGTCGTGTCTGATTCTTTGTAACTGTATGGACTGCAGCATTTCCTAGAGCTTGCTCAAACTCATGTAAATTGAGTTTGTGATGCCATCCAACCATCTTATCCTCTGTCATCCCCCTTCTCTTCCTGCCTTCACTCTTTCCCAGCATCAGGGTCTTTTCCACTGAATCAGTTCTTCCCATCAGGTGGCCAAAATATTGAAGCTTCAGTTTTAGCATCAGCCTTTTCAGTGAATACTCAGGACTGATCTCCTTTAGGATTGACTGGTTGGATCTCCTTGCAGTCAAAGGGACTCTCAAGAATCTTTTCCAACATCACAGTTCAAAAGCTTCAGTTCTTCAGCACTTAGCTTTCTTTATAGTCCAATTCTCCCATCCACATATGGATCCACATATACTGGAAAAATCATGGCTTTGACTAGACGGACCTTTGTCGGCAAAGTATTATCTCTGCTTTTTAATATGCTGTCCAGGTTTGTCATAGCTTTTCTTCCAAGGAACAAGTGTCTTTTAATTTCATGGCTGTGATCACCATCTGCAGTGATTTTGGAGCCCAAGAAAATAAAGTCTGTCACTGTCTCCGTTGTTTCAAGGTAAATTAAATGTGTTAAAGCAGGACATGCAAGAGTGAACATTGACATATTAGGAATCAGTGAACTAAAATCCACAGGAACGGGCAGATTTAATTCAGGTGACCATTATAACTACTTCTACAGGCGAGAACCCTTAGAAGAAATGGAGTACCCCTCATAGTCAACAAAAGAGTCTGAAATGTAGCATGTGGGTGCAGTCTTCAAAACAGCAGAATGATCTTGGTTTGTTTCCAAGGCAAGCCATTCAGCATCACAGTAATCCAAGTCTGTGCCCCAGTCACTGATGCCAGCGAAGCTGAAGTTGACCAGTTCAGTGAAGACCTACTTCTAGAACTAACTCCAAAAAAAGATGTCCTTTCCATCATAGAGGATTGGAATGCAAAAACAGGAAGTCAAGAGATACCTGGAGTAACAGGCAAGTTGGGCCTGGGAGTACAAAATGAGTCAGGGCGAAGGCTAACAGAGTGTCAAGAGAACGTACTGGTCATAGCAAACATCTTTTCCAGCAACCCAGGAGATGGCTCTACATGTGGATATCACCAGATAGTCAGTACTGAAATCAGATTGATTATGTTCTTTGCAGCCAAAGATAAAGGAGCTGTATACAGTCAGGAAAAAGAAGACTTGGAGCTGACTGTGACTTAGGTCATGAGCTTCTTATTGCAAAATTCAGGCTTAAATTGAAGAAAGTAGGGAAAAGAACTAGGCCATTCAGGTTTTGGGTATTCCCAAGTAGCACTAGTGGTAAAGAACCTGCCTGCCAATGAAGGAGACATAAGAGGCAGAGGTTCGATCCCTGGGAAGACCTCTGGAGGAGGAGATGGCAGCCCACTCCACTATTTTTGCCTGGATCAACTCCCTTATGATTATACAGCAGAGGTGATGAATAGATTCAAGGGATTAGATCTGGTAGACAGTGCCTGAAGAAATACGGACGAAGGTTCATAGCATTGTACAGATGGCAGTTTACCAAAACTGTTGGAAAGAGAAAAAAAAATGGAAGAAGGCAAAGTGGTTGTCTGAGGAGGCTTAACAGATATCTGAGGAAAGAAGAGAAGCGAAAGTTAAAGATATACTGCAGTGAATGCAGAGTTCCAGAAAATAGCAAGGAGAGACAAGAAGACCTTTTTGATGAACAATGCCAAGAAATAGAGGAAAACTATAGGGAGAGACCAGAGATCTCTTCAAGAAAATTGGAGATCACAAGGGAACATTTCATGCAAGGATGGGCATGATAAAGGATAGAAATGATCAGGACCTCACAGAAAGAGAAGTGATTAAGAAGAGGTGGCAATACCTACAGAAGTATACCAAAAAAGTCTTAATTACCTAGTTAACCATGGTAGTGTGATTACTCACCTAGAGCTGGACATCCTGTAGTGTGAAGTCAAGTGGGCCTTAGGAAGCATTACTACAAACAAAGCTAGTGGAAATGATGGAAATCCAGCTGAACTATTTCAGATCCTAAAAGATCATCCTATTAAAGTGCTGCACTCAATATGACAGCAAATTTGAAAACTCAGCAGAGGCCACAGGACTGGAAAAGGTTAGTTTTCATTCCAATCCCAAAGATGGGCAGTGACAAAGAATGTGCAAACTACTGTACAGTTGTGCTCTTTTCACATGCTAACAAGGATACAGTCAAAAATCCTTCCAGCTAGGTTTCAGTAGTTTGTGAACCAGAACTTCCAGATGTACAAGCTTAGGTTTCAAAGAGGCAGAAGAACCAGAGATCAAATTGCCAACATTTGTTGGATCATGGAGAAAGCAAGGGAGTTCCAGAAAAACAGCTAGTTCTGTTTCATTGACTATGCAAAAGCCTTTAAAGAGGTGGGAATGTGAGACCACCTTACCTGCCTTTGGAGAAATCTGTATGTGGGTCAAGAAGTAACAGAACTGGACATGAAACAGCTGACTGATTCAAAATTGGGAAAGGAGCATGCCAAGGCTGAGTATTGTCACCGTGCTTATTTAACTGAAATGCAGAGTACATCATGCAAAATGTCTGGCTGGATGAAGCACAAGTTGAAATCAAGTTTGCCAGGAGAAATATCAGCTACGTCAGATATGCAGATGATAGCACTCTAGTGACAGAAAGTGAAGAGGAACTAAAGAGCCTCTTGCCAAGGGTGAAACAGGAGAGTGAAAAAGCTGGCTTGAAACTCAACATTCAGAGAAACTAAGATCATGGTATCCATTCTTATCACTTCACGGCAAATAGAAGGGGTAAAAGTGGAAGCAGTGACAGGTTTTATTTTCTAGGGCTCTAAAATCACTGTGGACAGTGACTGCAGCCATGAAATTAAGAGGCGCTTGCTCCTTGAAATCTATGACAAACCTAGACAGTGTATTAAAAAGCAGAGACATCACTTTGCCACCAAAGGTTTATATAGTCAAAGCTATGATTTTTCCTGTTCAGTTCAGTTCAGTCACTCAGTCATGTCCGACTCTTTGTGACTCCATAGACTGCAGCACGCCATGGTTTTTCCCGTAGTCGTGTATGAACGTGCAAGTTGGACCATATAGAAAGTTGAGCGCTGAAGAATGGATGCTTTTGAATTGTGTTGGAGAAGCTTCTTGAGAGTCTCTTGGACTGTAAGGAAAGCAAACCAGTCAATCCTAAAGGAAATCAGCCCTGAACATTACTGGAACAACTGATGCTGAAGCTGAAGGTCCAATATTTTGGCCACCTGGTGTGAAGAGTGAGTCATTGGAAAAGACCTTGATGCTGGGAAAGATTGAAAGCAAAAGAGAATGGTGCAACAGGGAATGTGATGGTGAGATAGCATTACTGACTCAGTGGACATAAATTTGAGCAAACTGTGGGAGATAATGGAGAACAGAGGAGTCTGGCATGCTACAGTCCTTGGGGTTGCAAAGAGTCAGACACGATTTAGTGATTATAAACAACAAAGTTCTTCATTAACATAAAATAATATAGTGTGTTATGAAACAATTTTATCTAATTGAAAATTCTTTGTTCAGGGAATTATGCTTTGTATACTAGTATTTTGATGTATTTCAAATATTTAAAATATTGATTTGAATACAGATTTGGGGGAATTTTTGGTTTATTCACTAAAAAATAAGTGGGGAAAGTTTAGGAAATGTTTCCCCATTTTTATAGTAATATCATAACCTAAAATGTTTTTCCTTTTATATAATATTTAGTTGATGTTCATTTCTTTGGGTGTTTCACCTACATATTTTTAAAAATCTAGGTACTAAAATAGGTAATAACCAGAAGAAACAAGGAGAAAAATTACTGTCTTAAGTCTGATTTTATGAAACACATGAACTGTATTTATAGAAAAACCTGAGTTCTTGAAATGACTTGGGAGTAAGAACAGTGACTCCTGCTCTCCTTCTAGTGTTTTAAAGCTGCAGAGCAACTTAAAGCTGTAGTGTTAAGCTGCTATTAAGATTTTTGTAGTCTATAGCATGTCTTTACACTTCAGTTTTCTCAGATTATTGAAATGGAAATGTTATTTTTCTTTATTTAATGCATTCATTCTCCAGACCTGCAATCAGCTATTTATAGATACAATTTTAATTCTTGCTCTCTTTTACTTAGGACTTTCTGAAAACCAAGTAAGATAAATAAAATGTGAAATGTTTCGTAAGCTTTAAAGGGCCCTACAACAAATATTTATTATGAATAGTAACAGGTGTATGTTCTCTAGCATGATTAACTGATCAAGGTCAAGTGATCATGGATGTTTGGAAAGAACTGAGCTTGAGTTTGATTTTGAATGAGAATAGGATTTTTACTGGCAGAGATAGAGCTGTTGAGTGTAGGAAATAATGATAGCCAAAGGTAATAGAGATAAGTTAAAGGGGCAGAATTTAAAACTCTCAAATTCAGAATAATTTTGTTTCTTGTGTTAAAAAAATTCTTATCATAAAACAGTCTGTTTGTACTATCTAGCTGTTATGTAATCAGAATTTTAATCCAAAATATCCCTATTCATTAACTTCTCAAGTAGCCTAAGCATCTCACAAGAATGCTACTCTTATTATACAAAAGCTTTCCCAGGTACTTATATAGCCATCATTAATCACATGCTTTGAAGACAGAAAAAAAAATCATTTTTATGTTATCTCAAAGGATGAAACAGAGGAGCTAGGTACTGTAATACCCTAATTTTCTGGGCATATTTTCCCTTATTAAAAAGCAGACAGATGAATCTCTTAGAATAATTTTTGCCCAAGAGAAGCAGAAGATATTAAGAAGAGGTGGCAGGAATACACAGAAGAACTGTTCAAAAAAGATCTTCACGACCCAGATAATCACAATGGTGTCATCACTCACCTAGAGCCAGACATCCTGGAATGTGAAGTCATGTGGGCCTTAGAAAGCATCTCTTCGAACAAAGCTAGTAGAGGTGTAGAGGTGATGGAATTCCTATTGAGCTATTTCAAATCCTGAAAGATGATGCTGTGAAAGTTCTTCACTCAGTATGCCAGCAAATTTGGAAAAGTCAGCAGGGGCCACAGGATTGGAAGAGGTCAGTTTTCCTTCCAATCCCAAAGAAAGGCAATGCCAAAGAATGCTCAAACTACCACACAATTGCACTCATCTCACACACTAGTAAAGTAATGCTCAAAAGTCTCCAAGCCAGGCTTCAGCAGTATGTGAACCGTGAACTTCCAGATGTTCAAGCTGGTTTTAGAAAAGGCAGAGGAACCAGAGATCAAATTGCCAACATCTACTGGATCATGGAAAAAGCAAGAGAGTTCCAGAAAAAACATCTATTTCTGCTTTATTGACTAGGTCAAAGCCTTTGACTGTGTGGATCACAATAAACTGTGGAAAATTCTGAAAGAGATGGGAATACTAGACCACCTGACCTGCCTCTTGAGAAACCTGTATGCAGGTCAGGAAGCAACAGTTAGAACTGGACATGGAACAACAGACTGGTTCCAAATAGGAAAAGGAGTACGTCAAGGCTGTATATTGTCACCCTGCTCATTTAACTTCTATGCAGAGTACATCATGAGACACGCTGGACTGGAAGAAACACAAGCTGGAATCAAGATTGCTGGGAGAAATATCAATAACCTCAGATATGCAGATGACACCACCCTTATGGCAGAAAGTGAAGAGGAACTCAAAAGCCTCTTGATGAAAGTGAAAGAGGAGAGTGAAAAAATTGGCTTAAAGTTCAACATTCAGAAAACGAAGATCATGGCATCTGGTCCCATCACTTCATGGGAAATAGATGGGGAAACAGTGGAAACAGTGTCAGACTTTATTTTTGGGGGCTCCAAAATCACAGCAGATGGTGACTGCAGCCATGAAATTAAAAGACTCTTACTCCTTGGAAGAAAAGTTATGACCAACCTAGATAGCATATTCAAAAGCAGAGATATTACTTTGCCAACTAAGGTCTGTCTAGTCAAGGCTGTGGTTTTCCAGTGGTCATATATGGATGTGAGAGTTGGACTGTGAAGAAAGCTGAGCACCAAAGAATTGAACGTTTGAACTGTGGTGTTGGAGAAGACTCTTGAGAGTCCCTTGGACTGCAAGGAGATCCAACCAGTCCATTCTGAAGGAGGTCAGCCCTGGGATTTCTTTGGAAGGAATGATGCTAAAGCTGAAACTCCAGTACTTTGGCCACTTCATGCGAAGAGTTGGCTCATTGGAAAAGACTCTGATGCTGGGAGGGATTGGGGGCAGGAGGAGAAGGGGACGACAGAGGATGAGATGGCTGGATGGTATCACTGACTTGATGGGCGTGAGTCTGAGTGAACTCCGGGAGTTGGTGATGGACAGGGAGGCCTGGCATGCTTCGATTCATGGGATCGCAGAGTTGGACACGACTGAGCGACTGAACTGAACTGAACTGAACTGAAAGTATGTTAAGATATAAAATATCTTGTTAGTAATGACAAGATAGTATCCTTTATTTTTGAATGCTTTCTGTGTGCCAGATGTTGTGTTGGTTGCTCTTAAAAGTTATGAAAGGTTTTTTTTAGTAATGATAATAGCTTTCATTTATTATTAAATGCCTTCTTTATACCAAATACTGCGTTGCATGCTTTATTTTTAAATGCATTATCTTACTTGATCTAAAAGCACTGGGTAAAATAAGGTGTTATAACTTACTTTACAGAAGAAGAAACTGAGGCTCAGAGAAGTTAATTAAATTAGCCAAGAATACATAACTTACCAGTGACAGGGCTTTGATTTGAACTTAACCTGTCTGATTTGAAAGCCTCGAGTAATTTTTGCTTCTACTTTCAGTGTACAGTTGTGGGAGCACTAAAATATTATGTGCAGTTTTAAAATCCTTGTTACTAAGTACAGTGTGTTTTATTTTCAAAAAGAATTTTTACTCAGCCTGCTTATATTCTAAGTATTTCCATTTCTCTTGCTAATCCTCTAAATCTACAGTCCTTTAGGCTTTAAGGTTACAGTTTTCAAACCAGAACTTCACTTAGGAATGAAATCCTTATAAAAAATTTTATTCAAAAATGTTTTCAAAAGTCTAATAAATAGCATATAAAATCACAGCTTCTCTGTCAAACACACCCAGTATATTCCCTAAGGAAGAGCCCTTTAGGCTCTGGGGAAGCTAAATTTGAAACTGCTGTATAATCCTAACTCCTTCTGTTATGAGCCCTTTCACATGAATGTGTGAGGTTTTATCATTCAAGATTGGCCATTTCAACTTTGTAAGAATAAAAGGACAATATAACCTAAAGCCATGAGTTGTGCAATCTCTTAGTCATGTCCAACTCTTTGCTACCCCATGGACTGTAGCATGGCAGGCTTCCCTATCTTTCCCTATCTTTCACCATCTCCCAGAACAAACTCATGTCCATTGAGTCAGTGATGCCAGCCAATCATCTCGTTCTCTGTCTTCCCCTTCTTCTCCTGCCTTCAATCTTTCCCAGCATCAGGGTCTTTTCCAATGAGTCAGTTCTTTGCATCCGGTGGCCAAAGTATTGGAGCTTCAGCTGCAACGTCAGTCCTTCTAATGAATATTCAGGATTGATTTCCTTTAGGATTGATTGGTTTGATCTCCTGGCAGTCCAAGGGACTCTCAAGAGTTTTCTCCAGCACCACAGTTCAAAAGCATCAATTCTTTGGTGCTCATCCTTCTTTATGGTCCAACTCTCATATCCATACATGACTACTGGGAAAACCATAGCTTTGACTAGATGGACCTTTGTCAGCAAAGTAATAGGTTTGTCATAGCTTTTCTTCCAAGAAAGAAGCATCTTTTAATTCACAGCTGCAGTCACCATCTGCAGTGATTTTGGAGCCCAAGAAAAAAAAGTCTGTCATTGTTTCCACTGTTTCCCCATCTATTTGCCGTGAAGTAAAGGGATCGGATGCCAGGATCTTCATTTTTGAATGTTGAGTTTTTTGAAAGCCATGAGTAGACCACATCTTTGCTAAGTGGACAAAACTAACTTTTCATTAGACACTTTAAGTTGTTAAATAAAAAGCTTCTAAAGTCTGTCTCTAAAATTTTTTTTTGAAATGCATTTACTTAAGCAACTAAAGTTAATTCATTTGTGGGAACTTAGTTTGGCATATGCTTTGTGTTTTAAGTTTTTTTTGCTTGACATATTTTTCTCTGCGTTCTTTCATAGTAGTTATTCGTATATTTATTTGAAGCCATATTTATATTTTCCCACATAGAAAGGTATTTTATGAACTATTTGAGTATATATTGTATATAATAGATATTTTATAGTTTCTTTTTATCCTCTAACTTTAGATCACATCAATTTTTGCCATTATTTATTGTTACTTGTCTGATATGTTGATTATATTACTTTTAATTTGACTCCAAAGTATTTTTTAATTTAGCTCCAAAGTATTTTTACTTAGTTGTGAGCAATATTCTGAAGACTTTAAAAATATTTTTCCACTATTTAAATCATTGTAGGTATGAATGAAAGTTCATTTTTATCAAAACGTCCTTCTACTTCTGAAGTAAACAGTGTTAACCCAAAAAAGTCTAAACCCAGTGAAGGTGTTTCTGGAACAAATTCCTCAGCTGTATTTTCTTCAGTTAAATCTCTTTCAGTGACATCTCCCCAGGCTATGCCATCAAAAGGTAAATATGAAATGTGGCATATAAAAAAAATTACAGTATTTATATATGAATTATAGAAATTGTACTACAAATGATTAATAGTGGTTATTGAAGGTTAAAGAGTGATGAATTTTGAATTGTATATATTTTGAATTTATTTTAGGTACAAATACTTCATCAAATCAGTCTAAAAATGGAACACCTTTTCCAAGAGCCTGTCCAAAGTGCAATATTCATTTCAATCTTTTGGATCCTTTGAAAAATCACATGAAGGTAAAACTTTTTCAGAATTTAATTTTAAAAAGGTTTGTAAATCCTTAAAAATACTGATTGATTTGTAGTAAATAATGATTTGTTCAGCTTTTGAGATAAATATTCTTGTGATATTTTCATATAAGGTAGAAGTTCATATTCATAATCATTGTTTTCGTGTAAGATGAAGATCCCCTAGAGGAAGACATGGCAACCCACTCCGTATTCTTGCCTGAAGAATCCTCAAGAACAGAGGTGCCTGGCGGGCTATAGACCATCAGGTTGCAAAGAGTTGGATGTGACCGAGTGACTAAGCACAGCACAGGAAAAGATTTAAAAATTTCTTCTGCATCATCAAATTTTAAAAACCAAGTTCATATATATTATGCCTGCTTATCATATTCTAATTTTAAATGAAAATAATGCATTATTCAAAATATCTTATTTACTACCTTACACATATTTGAAACTTCTTAAAAATAGGCATTTTATAATGTGTTTAATGTTTCATATCATGGCTTCCCAGGTGGCTCAGTGGTAGAGAATCCACCAGAAGACTTAGGAAATGTGGGTTTGATCCCTGGATTGGGAAGATTCCCTGGAGAAGGAATGGCAACCCATTCCAGTATTCTTCCTGGAAAATCCTGTGGGCAAAGCAGCCTGGCGGGCTACAGTCGATGGGGTCGCAAAGAGTCGGACACTACTGAGCACTCATGCATGCAGTATTTCATATAAGTTAACAGTTCCTTTAGATATCTTTTTTGTTCATGCTAACATGCGCATGTCACATTACACAATGAAAGTCTTAGTTTTACATTAATTTCAGCACTCAGACATAGACTCCAAATGGTAGAGCATTTCATATGAAGTCATTGTTTTAACTCAGTCCAGAATATAGTTTGTGTAATGATTATAAATTAATTTGAGATTCTTACTGATACAAGAAGTTTCTGAAATTGGAGTTTAAGGAATTTTCAAAGTACAAGTGAATAGGTTTAGGTAACACTTCACTTAAAATATTTTAGTAGGTATTACAGTACCCTGCTATGTCTGTGTAAAGATAGCCTGTATTATTCTTCTGTGCTGGGTATAAATGGAAGGAAGGGGTAAAGAGAAGAGACAAGGCAAAAGGCAGTGTAGATCATGTGGAGAAAAGAAGGAAAAAGGATGCAATGGTATGGAAATATCTCAAGAAGGATTCTTGCTCACTGTTTTACTGATTGACAGATCTCTTGAGATTGAGTATTTTATGAAAAAGAAAAGTAGAAAAAAATAAAAGAACTTCTTTAGAAATTCAAACATTGTCTCTTCATTTACATGCAAAACTGTATTTGGTCTGTCACAACTTTTAGCTTGCAGTGTGTACTCTATGATAATTGCACTTTGTGCTTTGTTTTTATATGAGAATTAACCTGTAGAAACCTGCTTTCAGTTTTGCTGTTTATGTAATATCTGTAATATCTTGAGATACCTGGGGTTTTTTTTGTTTGTTTTCTTTTGTTTTACATTTTGGACATGGGGGAAAAAAGAAAAGTGTAAATTCTTTAGTTATCTTTAATTATTTGAGTAGGTAATACATGATTCAAAATTTAAAAGTTTACAAGGGCATACAAGTAAAAACTCTTATCCTTGTCTCTTATTTACCTGGTTTTCAGTGTGACTCTCAAAGAAAATAATAGTTATTATTAGTTTTTTTTGTTTTTAAATCTTCCCTGGTCTTCTTTCTGCATAAACAAGTGAATACAAATGTTCTTCATTTCTGTTTCTTACACAAGCTGTAGCATATTATATATTTGTACCTGGTGAGACTGGCAATCATTTTCCAAAATGTAGCTTTACTTCCAAAACATATTATACCCTTGTTTGTGATTACTCATATTAGAAGTAATCACAACTTCATATAATATTCCATAATAAAACACTATACAATATTTTTTAAAAAGGACGGAATCTCTTGAAATGGAAGATAGCTCTAAGACATATTATTGAATTGAGTTGAATGTAATATGAATAATTTATGATATATTTATGTCATAAAAAATTTACAGAATAATCACTAAATCTTGCTCAGAGAAGTATAAAATTATGAAGACTTTTATGTTCTAGATTGTATATTTTATACATAAACAATTTGTAATAGTAGTTTCCATTTTGAAAAAATAAGTTTCTCAGATTATTTGTAGATGATTATATTTTGCTTTTGTTATAGATAAATAGATGACTATACCTCAGAAATATTGTTTTCTTTCAATGAAAAATGCCTAAAACATAATTCAAATATGCTATAATAATAAGAACCATATAATTATTTGAGACCATGGAGAGACTACTGAGCTTTAAAAACATGATTTATTCCTTAGAAAATTATTTTTCTTTTTTTTTTTAGAAACTAAACATATACTTTATATTCTTTGGCTGCTCTTTGTTGCTATGCATGGGCTTTCTCTAGTTGTGGAGAGTCAGGGTTACTGTCTAGTTGCAATGTGTGGACTTTTCATTGCAGTGGCTTCTTGTTGAAGAGCACAGGCTCAGGTGTGCAGGCTTCAGTAGTTGGAGCCCACAGGCTCAGTCGTTGTGGCTCGTGGGTCCTAGAGTGCAGAAGTGAAGTGAAGTGAAGTTGCTCAGTCGTGTCCGACTCTTTGCGACCCTGTGGACTGTAGCCCACCAGGCTCCTGCGTCCATGGGTTCACCAGGCTCAGTGGTTATTGTTTGTGGGCTTAAGTTGCTGTACGCCATGTGAAATCTTCCTGGACCAGGGATTGAACCTATGTCCCCTACATTGTCAGGTGGATTCTTATCCACTGCGCCACCAGGGAACTAGAAAATTCTTTGAGACAGACATTTTTATCATTGTGTAGAGCCAGTTAGTTGGTGTAACTGAGGTTCAAACCTTTAATGGTAAAAGCTCAAGTTCTCAAATACTTATTTTTATCACCTTTTGACAAGTGTATGGGCTATTTAACTTGAAGACAGATATATTAGTTCTTTTTTAGGGTATGGAATTAGATATTTATTAACCAGATCTAGATTATTTAGATTATCTAGATTATTTAGATTTCTGTGTCTTCACTTAGTTTTTGTCTACTTGCTCTGTCATGGATTGAGAAATAACACATCTCAATCCACATCTTTCAGTACCAATATTTTCTTTGGTATATTGCAGTTCTTTTTTAAGATTGTTGATATTGTTTGTGATACAGATGAATCTCTTTTATAACTATACTGTGAACGTATCCTTTAGGATTTTTATAAAGTGTCCTTTTTTGTCTTAAGGTTTAATGCCTTTTAGACTCACAAACTTTGTTTTCTTCTGGTTTCTATTTGCCTAATGTATTCTTTGTTTATCCTTTTATTGATATTTTCAACCCTTCTGAATTGCTTTGTTTTAAGCATGCCTCTTGCTTTAAGTAGAGAGTTGTAATCCTTTGTAATCCTACATGAAAATCTTCGTTTCAGTAGTTGATTTAAATTTCCTTGTTTTCATTGATGTGATAGGTTTATTTGATCTTGGTTCTGTCACAATTTTTTTTAACTAAGTTGAATTATCTTTCTTTCCTCTTTCACTCTGTGGTTGCTGGTTTTGGATTTTTAGAGAAGTTGTATATTTTTTTTTCATGTTTATCCTCATCCTTCAAGTTTGAATGTTATATGATTCCAGTAGTCTTCTATTCTTATGGCCATTCTCTCCCGTTAAAATTGATTAAAGTAGCTCTAAATTTCCTATCCTTAACCCCATTCTTACTTTTTCCTCTGCTACTGGTATTAGTCAATATTATCTTTCTGAATGTACTATTTCTTTGTACTATTAAAAATGCTCATACCTGTACGTCTTTATTTGGTAATTCTAGATTATATTCCTTGATGTGCTGCTACCATGTGGAAGCAATCTGTGAACTTTCTTGACCTCATAGTTATTGTCCTTTTACCTCCTTTCAGTTTTTATTTGTAGGTTATATAATTTTTCCATTGTCAAGGACATATACCATTTTTAGTATTCTTTACCTTATTTTTGTACTTGTTTAATCCTTTTCTACTGTAAATAGATTCAATGTCCATCACCAGTCTTTTTGTCATGTTTCCTTTGGTTATCACTTGTTTGATTAAAGTTCATCTAGTAATTTCTTCAAAAAGAGCCTGGAACAGTATTCTTTGAGTTCTTTCATGTTCAAGACATTTGACTGTAGTCCTCTAAAACTTTAAATCTTAGCCTGGTTCTCATTTCTTAATTTTGCTCTCTTTGTCTTTTGTATATTTTCTTTACTTTGCTTTCCTCTCAGTTACTAAATCCCCCAACCTTCTTCAGCGCACCTTTTCCATTTTTGGTTGTCAGTGGTTTGTCATTCAGCTTTTTTTTTTATAGGGATATGAAACATTGTTTATGTTTATTTTAAAAATCTGGTCCTATCTTAGTTTTCTGTAGGAAAAAAAGAAAATGGAAGAACAGCAAGCAGTTGATCATCAATTATGCATTTATGAGTATTTAGGGTAATAAACTTTTATAGATGTACTAAATTAGACATTTCTGAAGAATATGAACCTTGCAGCATATTTTACCATAGATTACGTAGATTCTTTTGTCAATTTCAGAATAGCCTCAGTTCTCAAATATGACTCAGAATAACTCTTCAGTCTGAAAGCCAAAGTTTTGAGTATAAAGATTATCCACAATTGTAATTAGAGACACTATTCTTTTATGTAATTTTTTGCATTATAATTTTCCTGTTGATGTTTGAGATCCATCCCCGTAGTAAAACCACAGAGAAGCTAAGAAGTTTTGTCTATCAAAATGATGTTACAGATGCACATCATTTGTAGTAAGACACATATTTTAAATCATTTTTCTAATAGTGCTGGTGAGTTTACTCTGATTGGTCTTTTTCTCCATTTTTCCTTAAAGTCAAACCCAACATTTTTAGACAGAACTTAGCTTTCTAAAGTTCTTTTAACAGTCCAAGTTTCCTCAGTTTGAACTCTTAAATATTATGTGTGTCTTAAGAAGAATCTATAAATATAAGTAGCAAAACCTTTCTCATTTCCCTCTTTTTATTGTGGTTTCATTTCAACTGTGTCTTTCAGAGTGTAGACCACAGAGGATCATATTGTATTAGAGAACTAATGTACTTACCCTAGTTTAGTTTATAGGTGCAACCTTAACTCCAGAAACACTTTTGGTCAGTTCATTTTATTTATTATTTTTTCTTTCTTTTGGAGGATCTTTTAAAGATTTTTTTGGTGTGCTTTTTTTTTTCCCCCTTTAAAGGTTTCAGAATTGACAAATGAGAAAAATAAGTTCAATCAAAGGAAATGTTATAGGTCTTTCATATTAAAAGCCCAGTTTCTCATGTGACATACGAAGTTTCACCAGTAATGAAGCATTTCAATATGGCAGGAGAGGAAGATGTTATTTTTATAAATGGAATAGAGTTGTGTTTAGATTGTCAAACTTTCTTATGATGTGACTAACTTACTAAATAACATGTTTAGGAAGAGTTTTAAGTCAATGGTTTAAATTGTAAAAGAATTACATAGTTGTTATTGTTCAGTCACCCAGTTGTGTCTGACACTCTGTGACACCATGGTTTGTAGCATGCCAGGCCTCTTTGTCCCTCACCATCTCTCAGAGTTTGCCCAGGTTTGTGTCCATTGCATCAGTGATGCTATCCAGCCATCTCATCCTCTGATTCCCATTTCTCCTTCTGCCCTCAATCTTTCCCAGCATCAGGGACTTTTCCTATGAGTCAGCTGTTCGTATCAGATGATCAAAATACTGGAGTTTCAACTTCAGCATCAGTTCTTGTAATGAGTTTTCAGGGTTGATTTCCCTTAAGATTGATTTGTTTGATCTCCCTGCTCTCCAAGGGACTCTCAAGAGTATTGTCCAGCACCACAGTTTGAAAGTATTAATTCATTGGCACTCTGCTTTTTTTATGATCCAGCTCTTAAAACTGTATGTGACTACTGGGAAGACCACAGCCTTGACTATACAGATATTTGTTAGCAGAGTAATGTCTCTGCTTTTCAACACACTGTCTAGGTTTGTCATAGCTTTCCTGCCAAGAAGCAGACGTCTTCTGATCTCATGGCTGCAGTTACCATCTGCAGTGATTTAGAGACCAAGAAGAAGAAATCTGTCACTACTTCCACCTTTTCCACCTCTATTTGCCATGAAGTAATGGGGCCGGATGTCATGATCTTTGTTTATTTAATATTTAGTTTTAAGCCGGCTCTCTCTCTCTTTACCCTCATCAAGAGGCTCTTTAGTTCCTCTTCACTTTCTGCCATTAAGTGGTATCATCCACATATCTGAGGTTGTTGATGTTTCTCCCACCCGTCTTGATTCCAGCTTGTAACTCATCCAGCCTGACATTTTTCATGATATGCTCAGCATATAGATTAAACAAACAGGGTGACAGCAGACAGCCCTGTTATACTCCTTTTTCAGTCATGAACCAATCATTTGTTTCATAGAGGGTTTAACTGTTGCTTCTTGACCTGCATACAGGTTTCTCAGGAGACAGGTAAGATGGTCTGGTATTCCCATTTCTCTTAAGAGCTTTCCATAGTTTGTTAATGATCCACACAGTCAAAGGCTTTGGCCTAGCCAATGAAACAGTAGATGTTTTTATGGAATTCCCTAGCTTTGTCTATGATCCAGCAAATATTGGCAATTTGATCTCTGGTTACTCTTTCTTTCCTGTTTGGCAATAAAAGGAGTTCATGATCTGAGCCACAGTCAGCTCCAGGTCTTATTTTTGCTGACTGTATACAGTTTCTCTACATTGGCTACAAAGAATGTAATAGATTGATTTCGGTATTGGCTATTTGCTGATGTCCATGTATAAAGTCATCTCTTGCCTTTGCCCTGCTTCATTTTGTTCTCCAAGGCTAAACTTGCCTGTTACACCAAGTATCTTGGACTTTCTACTTTTCCATTCCAGTCTGCAGTGATGAGTAAAACTTCTTTTTTTGGTATTAGTTCTAGGAGATCTTCTAGGTCTTCATAGAACTGATCAACTTTTTTGGCATTGGTGGTAGGAGCATAGACTTGGATTTCTGTGGTGTTGAATGATTTGCCTTGGAAATGAACTGAGATCATTCTGTCATTTTTGAGGTTGCACCCAAGTACTGCATTTCAGACACTGTAATTGACTATGAGGGCTACTTCATTTCTTCTAAGGGATTCTTGCCCACAGTAGTAGGTATAACAGTCATCTGAATTAAATTTGCCCATTCCCATCCATTTTGGTTCACTGATTCAAAAGATGTCAGTGTTTATTCTTACCATCTGCTGCTTGACCACGTTCAGTTTACCTTGATTCATGGAGCTAACATTCCAGGTTCCTATGTAATACTGTTCTTTGTAGTGTCAAATTTTACTTCAACCACCAGATATCCACAACTGAGCATCATTTCCACTTTGGCCCACTCACTTCATTCTCTCTAGAGCTATTAGTAGTTCTCCTCTGCTCTTCCCCAGTAGCATATGGGACACCTTCAGACCTGGGGGACTCATCTTTTGGTGTCATATCTTTTGTCCTTTCATACAGTTCATGAAATTCTCATGGCACATGTATTGGAGTGGATCCCTCTTCCAGTGGATCACGTTTTGTCAGAACTCTCCACTATGACCCGTCTGTCTTGGGTGGCTCTACATGTCATGGATGATAGCTTCATCAAGTTATGCAAGCCCATTTGCCATGACAAGGCAGTGATCCGTGAAGGGGGAATTACCCAGGTGGCCTGTTAAAGGATATAGATTTCTGGGCCCTACCTCTAGACATTGTGGTTTATTGGTCTGAATTGGACTCAGCATTTTGACAAACATTTCTGGTTTCTCTAATGCAAGTCTTCCCTGGATTGCCCTCTGTGTAAAACTGCCTTAGAGAAATTCTAAAACTGAAAATTTATAGAATAAATTATCTTGTTGAAAGAAAAAGGTTCATATGTGAAAGTATTCCACCTTAGAACTAGTTTATATGACACCTTGATTTTACTCACTAGAAACTAAAGGTTCCCTTCAAATATATGAGCATTCTAAATTTCAAGCTTTCAAGATGTAGCTGATGCTTCTTTATTTTGTCCTTACATATTTTCTAGCGTCTTGAGTCTTGGGAATGGCAGATTAACTGTACTCACTGTCCAGTTCCAACCAGATAGTACAAAATTTAGTATATCACTTGATAATTGAGCATATACATTGTGGCATGTAAAACTACATTTCTGTTCTATGCTCTTTATGATATGGATATGAATAATTGTTTATTTAATTTAAATATTACTAGATATTTACATATGAAAAGGTACATTATAAGGAAAAAACTATTAGATCAATATCTAAGTCCTGCTTTTAAGATTTTTCTTTTTTTTCTTTAAAAATTTTTTAAAATTTATTAAGATCATAGATATTTATTGTTTGAATTTTTTAGAGTATGTATATGCAGGGCAAGCTTTTGGCAAAAATTTTTCCAGATATATTACCAAGCACAGTTTTACATGATCTTACCTTAGTTGTAAATAAAGAACCATATTTTAGTTTCTAATTTTTTAAAGTGATAAATAAGGCTTCTGTTTTTTTTTTTTTCTCTTGCAGTACTGTTGTCCAGATATGATAAATAACGTTTTGGGGCTGGCTAAAACAGAAATTTCAAGTACAGCAAATAAAAATAAAACTGTTGATTCAGAAAAAGGAAAACTGATTATGTTAGTTAATGACTTTTATTATGGGAAACATGAAGGAGATGTCCAGGAAGAACAGAAGACTTACACAACCTTTAAATGTTTCAGTTGCTTAAAAATTCTTAAAAATAATATTAGGTATGTATGCATTTATTTTTATTTCTGTTTGAAAATTGGAATGCTACAGGTTGTATCTTTATCTTGCATTTTTAATGTTATTCTAGATAAGTGATTTTAACACTTTGAGCTAAGCACAAAGGCAAATTATTTTGTTGAAAAGCTTTTGTTCTTTCTTAGATATTAGACTTGACTCTTAGATCCAGTTAATTGTGTTTCTTTAAAATAGCTTAAAAAGAACAAACTATATTTTTTTTAAAAAATTTATTTTCCCTGTATTGTCAGTGATGTAGAAATTTTCATGAGATAAGTTTCATAGTTAGCTGCCTTTGAATTTTACTTTTTTCATATCACAAGAACTACTTACTGATATTTTGTCCACTTTGACTTCTTAGATACTCATGCTCAAATCTTGCAATTTATAATTTTTGGAACATTTATCTTATAGTGATCTTCTTGGGAGAAGTACCAGTTCTAGGAAATATGGCTGTTTTGATTTTAAATTTAAGTCCTTTAAGAGATTTAATTTCAGTGGAATTTTGAAATTTGTACACATATATGCTTTACATTTTCAGAATTTATACTTTGTAATCTTTGAGTTACATGGCATATTAGTAACCGTCATCCCATAAATAAGTTAGTTACAAGATTTAAAAGACACATTGGTTGATATTTTCATTGGTTACACAGCTTGACATTTATATTTGGTAAGGTTTTTTAACATCATTTTATTATAAAAATTTTCAGCATTCAGCAAATTTAAAAATATTTTATAATAGATACAACTGTATACTTATCATCTTGATTCTACTGTTAACATTTAACTGTACTTGTTTTATTATGTATCTAGTCATCCTTTTCTTCAGACTATTTGGGTTTTTTTAATGCATTTCGAAGTAAGTTGCAGATGTCTATGTATTTCTTCAGGTGAGATGTGTGTGTACAAAGATATAAAGGCATGTTTTTTGTTTATCCCTCATGAGCATTATTATATAAGCATTCTTAGGCACCTATAGGTTACTTCTAGATCCAGCATTATTTTATTTTCCTGTGAGTTCTTAAGGTCTGAAAAGAAGCATATAGAAAAGCCCTGAAATAAACTGTGATAAACTCCTGTAATAATAATTTTTTATGATAGTGCTTTATAGTTTTAGAAATTCTTTTACATATATTATTTTATATGAGTTGTCACATTTATCTCCTTTCATCAAATTTTAACAGCCATTAATAGCTAATGGTCCCAGTAAGTTTAACAGAATGAGCATTGTACTTTGTGATATAATACTGAAATAGTCCCATGGAGCAGGAAAGGGCAACCTGCTCCAGTATTCTTGCCTGGAAAATTGCACGGACAGAGGAGTCCAGTGGGCTATATATATAGTCCATGGGATTGCAAAGAGTCAGACACTGAGCATGCACACACTGAAACAATATTACAATAGAACCTGGTCTCCTACTTTTTATAATTTTACCACTTTAATAGTAAAACATACCAGAAGAATCGTGTTAATATAAAATGCATAGAAATATGGCTTCCTCCTTAGTTCTTTGTTATACTTAA
The DNA here is from genome assembly GCF_016772045.2 of Ovis aries. Taxonomy (NCBI): domain Eukaryota; kingdom Metazoa; phylum Chordata; class Mammalia; order Artiodactyla; family Bovidae; genus Ovis; species Ovis aries. The sequence goes on from NC_056060.1 coordinate 51,825,791, forward strand.
ATGTTATATATATGATATTAGAATATATTTCAGTAGTTGTTTTTTGGGATTTTCCTTTGAGATTAACACACTAATAATAAACATGAAGGTGAATTTTCTTTTTTATTATTATTTTACAATTCTAGTTACATATTTCTAAAGAGTCCTAATACTAGAAATTTTAAGCACAGAGCATCTGGGAATATCCTGGAATTGAGTGTTTTGAAATACTGATTGTTTAGTAAGCATAACCTTAATAGAAAACATTTTATGACCAAAGAAGTTATACATGTTAAGTAATATTTCACCTTGACAGTAGAAACTGGGAGGGTAAATTGATGTTTGTAGAGGAATGGTAGGAAACTGATAACTGTATATTTCTATTCTCTTCCCTATCAGGGTATTGTGGTATGGTTTTTTCCTCCCCTACGTTGAGTGTCACACAAAACATGTTTATTTTATTTTGTAAATATATTTGCAAGATGTGTGTGTTTTTTGGTTCCCTTGTTTCCATTTGTTGGTTTAAGTAGTATGTTAAGTAGTATGAGATCCTGACGGGGGCTCATGTTAGTTGAGAGAAAGCATGCTCATTAAGAGATTATTTTATATAGATACACTTTAATTTTGAAAATTGTAAGCTGAGAGGTTAATGGCTTATGACATTTTCTCTATATGTAAATATTTAGCCAAGACTAGGATTTACAATAGGTGTTTGTAGAGCTGGTGTTAAAACCAAAGGAATACTAAAAGATATTTCAAAATATACCATAACCTGTACTAAAGAGTAGTGTTATGTGAGATGTGAAAAAAAAATGCTGTAACATTTATGATGATTGCTATCCAGATGGATAATATTATCACTTAGTTTCCAAGTGAGTAATAGTTAATAGTTGACCCAGTCTAAAAATTGTTATTTTGATTGAATAACTTTACTTTCAAATTCACCAGAAAGCTTCAGTAAGCTCTTTTAAATAGGTATTCCCATTTATATTGTACTCTCTGCTGTTGAAGGTCATAGTTCCTGCTCATAAGAAGCCTTTTAGGGAAGCTGAAATAGCAGAATGTAAAACTGAAAAATGGACTTTGCCTACAAAGGGCGCAGTCTGCAAGTTAAAGTGAAGTCTTCAGTAACAGGAAACCAGTATCATTAAATAAAACAAAAGGTTCTTGTAATTGTAGGCATTAAAATTGCTGTTACATGCATTTAAAAACCAAGACACAAGTAAAAATGCCAGTAATTTGTCTTTTAAGCAGCTGGAATCTATTGTATATTTTCAGAGCCTTAAAAGATTTCTCTCATGATTCTAGCTGATTTTAGTGGCAGAGTTTCCTTCCTTTCTGTATTTTATTTTAAAATGTAAGTAGTATTTCTTATATGGAGAAGAAATCTGCTGTTTTATATTTAAAAAATTTTAATAATCTGAAATGGTTACAATAACAAATTTGTGATATTTCAAATTAATGCTAATAACTATTTTAAAACAAACATGAAAATGTGTTTACTTAGCTACTTAATGAAAGTGATTATTTAAAGTGCACACTCTTCTAGAGGACTTTAAGGCTTTTGAAATTTTATTTTCATTAATTTATAATTTTAAGATTTAGATTCAAGTACTTGTGAGATTTTTGTTCTTAAATCTGAATTTTTGCACCTGTTGACAATCATTGATAGGTTTATGAACCACATGAAACATCATTTGGAACTTGAGAAGCAGAGCAGTGAAAGCTGGGAAAACCACACCACCTGCCAGCATTGCTACCGTCAGTTTCCCACACCATTTCAGCTGCAGTGTCACATTGAAAGTACACACACACCCCATGAATTTTCTAGTAAGTTACAGTTTCATTTAAGTATTGCATATTTGTTGATTTTTAACAATATAAACTCTGAAAAAAGTTTGTTACTGAACTCTGAACAAGTGTGGTAGAAAAAGAAGAATGAAAAAACAACTTTGGGATTTGAGAGTAAAGTTGAAAAAGTTAATTTTTAACTTATACAGTCTTTTTAATAAAATTGGTTACTGAAATTCCATCTTAATAATTCATTATGGTAAATAACTTGTGCATTACATGTGGAGGACTAAATTAGAAGGCTCAGATCATAGTTTTCAAAGTGAAATCAATGCCCTTCTTTTAAACCTGAGTAAGAAAAGTAAATACAGTGTTAGTTAAAATCAAATACTTTGGATCAAAACAGCTTGGGTTCAGATCCAAGCTCTGCCTTGTAATATGTGATCCTAATGTGATCTCTAGCAGGTCACTTAATATTTGAATAATGGGGATGATAGAAATATCTGCTTCATAATGTTTTGATGGGAATTGAGTGAGTTAGTCAAGTCCTTAGAACTGTGCTTGGCCACAGTAAACAACTATGGAACTGTACACCATCACCACCACTGCCAATATTACTACTACTACTATTATTATTAAACTGTTATACTATTTATACTATATTATACTATTATTATTATTGTTACTACTACTATTACTATTATTACAAAATGAATTGTAAATGTATATATCTGATTTTGTTTCTTTGCCTTGAGAGGATGTTTTTTAAAAACTAAAGTGTAATTGGCATTTAACATTGTATTAGTTTCAGGTGTACAATATAGATTGAATAGTTATGTGTATGTATATATATCTTAAAATGGTATAATGTCTTTTTTCCCCCCACTTTTAGCCATTTGCAAAATATGTGAATTGTCATTTGAAACAGAGCATATCCTTTTACAACATATGAAGGACAATCATAAACCTGGTGAAATGCCATATATTTGCCAGGTATATACATATTTTATTGTATATGTCATGTTTGGTTGGTTTGTTATTTGTTTTGGTTACAAGATTTAAACCTATTAAGCCAGGCTTCTCTGATAGCTCAGATCATAAAGAATCTGCCTGTAATGCGAGAGACCTGGGTTTGATCCCTTGGTTGGGAAAATCCTCTGGAGAAGGGACTGGCTACCTACTCTAGTATTCTTGCCTGGAGAATTCCATGGACAGAGGAGCCTGGCGGGCTACAGCCCACGGGGTTGCAAAGAGTTGGACATGACTGACTTTTACTTTCAGGCCAGGCATCAGCAAATTTTTTGTATAAAGGGCAAGATAATAAATATTCAGGTTTTGATGATCATAGGTTTCTGTTGGAACAAATCAACTCTGCCATTGTAGCACAGAGGCAGTCATAGACAATAAATAAATGAATGGATGTGACTGTGTTTCAATAAAACTTTATTTATGGACACTGAAGTTTGAACTTTATATAATTTCCTTGTGTTATGATATATATCCTTTTATTTTTCTAACCATTTTGATAAAATTAGTTGCTAAATTAAAATCTATTTTATAAATAACTTATTGGTAGAAAGTCTGTTGGCATAACTCATATATTGTTGTGTGGGGTCAGCAGAGAGTTGGAATTGACCCATAGGCCATTGTTTGCACACTCCTGTATTAGACAAAGAAAAAGCCCTGTGGCGGAAAGACAAACATAGACTTATCTTAACCTACAGGGAAGAATATAGGCATACAAAGGGAAATATGAAATGCTTTTAATTCAGAGGACCATACCAAATGCTTTGGGACAAGTTCTTTTCCAGAATTTGGAGAAATGGGAAAGTAAGGTAAAAATAAACTGTCATTCCATAGCCTGGAGACCATTCATAATCTAAGGAAAGATGCTGTTTTATGTAGCAATGAGAAGGAACTTTATAGGACCAGAGGTGTCAGAGTTTGATAATTAAAGTCAAGACTGGGGGTGATAAAAAATCTGATAAAAAAGAGAATCTAGTTATATTTTGAGAAGTATCCTTAAGCTTTGAAAACTAACTCTTTTGTTTCAAAGATTATCTTTTGATGTTTTTATTAATAGGATTCTAGGTTATGTAGGCATTAGACTGAATTAATAGTACATAGTGTTCTTCTGAATAAGTGACTTATCACTGTTACATTGAAATTGGATATCATTATAAATTTTCAAACTAAACCAGATATTTTTTTTGTAGGTTTGCAATTATAGATCATCATCATTTTCTGATGTAGAAACTCATTTTAGAACATCTCATGAAAACACCAAGAACTTGCTATGTCCATTTTGTCTCAAAGTTATTAAAATTGCGACACCCTATATGCATCATTATATGAAGCATCAGGTGAGATCTGCCAGTTCTTATTCATATATGTTATTTTAGAGAAAAGATAGATTATGACTTAGAACATTGTTTAGATTTGTTCTGCAAGGGAAGCAGCATTGTTCTAAATGACATGATTAAGTTACAATTTATGCTAAGTTACTGGTGAAACTCCCACTTCTTTTCCTTGCTCCCTTTCTGGTGATACTATGGTTCATACATGATAATTCTGAAAGATAGTTAGGAATACTAGGAAATCTTGAATTGAAGGAAAAAAGAGAAGATGAGTGGAGGAATATCCAAAAGAATGGCTATTTCAGAGGCTAAGAGTAGGACTGGGGAAGGTAATTATCAGGAGCAGGGGAAAAGATGAGTTTGAACTGATAAAGAAAAGGTTGATGGCTCATAATCATGTTTTCTTCTTTCTCTTCAAACTGTATTTCCACTTTTAGCCCCCATATTATAAGAAGACATTTTGGCATCATTGACCAGGAATGGTCTTTTATAGCTGCCCAGAAAATAGTAGTGACACTTACTGCTGATATATGAACTCTGACAGAGAACTACATTTAGCTCTACTATGTAATTTTGGGGACCCAGTATTAGTGCTTATACCTGTGTCTTGAATTCTGATATTATGCTTTCTGGTTCTTTTCCTGAAGCAATTAAGTCATCTTTTGTTTGGGCTGAAAAGTTTAATGCAACACTGCACCTGTTCTTAAATACTTGAAAGAACACTAACAGTGCCTTTGCCAAAACCAGAAGTCAGTGGATTTATTGAATCTGATCATGTTACCAACTTTTGCCACCTCACTGATTAGCTCAATGCATTTTCTTGTTACTGATTAAACTGGCATGTCAATTTTTTCAGCATTGGTGGTCACCTTGCTTTCCATTCTAGTCATTAGATAATCATGAAATTGTCTTGTGGTTTTTCATTGGAAAAGATCATAAAAGTAGAATTTCCTAATAAATTTGGGATCACCTGTGCTGTGACTGACAAAATGTTATCATGTGTGTTCTGACAAAGTGTGGTCCACTGGAGAAGGGAATGGCAAACCACTTGCCACAAAGTATTCTTGCCTTTAGAACCCCATGAACAGTATGAAAAGTCAAAAAGATAGGACACTGAAAGATGAACTGCCTAATATGCTACTGGAGATCAGTGGAGAAATAACTCCAGAAAGAATGAAGAGACGGAGCCAGAGCAAAAACAGCACCCAGTTATGGATGACTGGTGATGGAAGCAAGGTCCAATGATGTAAAGAGCAATATTGCATAGAAACCTGGAATGTTAAGTCCATAAATCAAGGCAAATTGGAAGTGGTCAAACAGGAGGTGACAAGAGTGAACGTTGACATTTTAGGAATCAGAGAACTAAAATGGACTGGAATGGGTGAATTTAATTCAAATGACCATTATATCTACTACTGTGGGCAAGAATCCCTTAGAAGAAATGGAGTAGCCATCATAATCAACAAAAGAGTCCAAAATGCAGTACTTGGATGCAATCTCAAAAACGACAAAATGATCTCTGTTTGTTTCCAAGGCAAACCATTCAATATCAAGGTAATCCAAGTCTATGCCCCAACCAGTAATGCTAAAGAAGCTGAAGTTGAACAGTTCTACGAAGACCTACAAGACCTTCTAGAACTAACACCCCAAAAAGATGTCCTTTTCATTATAGGGGACTGGAATGCAAAAGTAGGAAGTCAAGAAACACCTAGAGTAACAGAAAAATTTGGCCTTGGAGAACAGAATGAAGCAGGGCTAAAGCTAATACAGTTTTGCCAAGAGAACGCACTGATCATTGCAAACACCCTCTTCCAACAACACAAGAGAAGACTCTACACATGGACATCACCAAATGGCCAACACTGAGATCAGACTGATTATATTCTTTGCAGCCAGAGGTGGAGAAGCTCTGTACAGTCAGCAAAAACAAGACCGAGAGCTGACTATGGCTAAGATCATGAACTCCTTTCATTGCCAAATTCAGACTTAAATTGAAAATACAGAAAACCACTGGACCATTCAGATATGACCTAAATCAAATCCCTTCCGACTATACAGTGGAAGTATGAAATAGATTTAAGGGACTAGATCTGATAGAGTGCCTGATGAACTATGGATGGAGGTTCATGACATTGTACAGGAGACAGGAATCAAGACCATTCCGAAGAAAAAGAAATGTCTGTCTGAGGAGGCCTTACAAATAGCTGTGTAAAGAAGAGAAGTGAAAAGCAAAGGAGAAAAGGAAAGATACACCCTTTTGCATGTAGAGTTCCAAAGAATAGCAAGGAGAGATAAGAAAGCCTTCATCAGTGATCAGTGCAAAGAAATAGAGGAAAAGAACAGAATGGGAAAGACTAGAGATTCCTTCAAGAAAATTAGAGATACCAAGGAGACATTTCATGCAATGATGGGCTAACTAAAGGACAGAAATGGTATGGACTTAACAGAAGCAGAAGATATTAAGAAGAGGTGGCAAGAACACACAGAAGAACTGTACAAAAAAGATCTTAACAACCCAGATAATCACGATGGTGTGATCACTCACCTAGAACTAGACATCCTGGAATGTGAAGTCAGGTGGGCCTTATCACTATAAACAAAGCTAGTTAGAGGTGATGGAGTTCCAGTTGAGCTATTTCAAATCCTAAAAGATGATGCTGTGAAAGTGCTGCACTCAGTATGCCAGCAAATTTGAAAAAGGCAGCAGTGGCTACAGGACTGGAAAAGGTCAGTTTTCATTCCAATCCCAAAGAAGGCAATGCCAGAGAATGCTCAAACTGCCACACAATTGTACTCCTCTCACACACTAGTAAAGTAATGCACAAAATTCTCCAATTAAAATAAATTTATATAAAGAAAATTCTCCAAACCAGGCTTCAGCAATACATGAACCATGAACTTCCAGATGTTCAAGCTGTTTTTTGAAAAGGTAGAAGAACCACAGATCAAATTGCCAACATCTGTTGGATCATCGAAAAGGCAAGAGAGTTCCAGAAAAACATCTATTTTTGCTTTATTGACTATGACAAAGCCTTTGACTTGTGTGGATCACCACAAACTGGGGAAAATTCTGAAAGAGATGGGACTACCAGACCACCTAGATGGGACTACCAGACCACCTGACCTGTCTCTTGAGAAATCTGTATGCAGGTCAGGAAGCAACAGTGAGAATTGGACATGGAACAACAGACTGGTTCCAAATAAGAAAAGGAGTACGTCAAGGTATATATTGTCACCCTGCTTATTTAACTTCTATGCAGAGTACATCATGAGAAATGCTGGGCTGAATGAAACACAAGCTGGAATCAAGATTGCCAGGAAAAATTATCAGTAACCTCAGATATGCAGATGACACCATCCTTATGGCAGAAAGCAAAGAAGAACTAAAGAGCCTCTTGATGAAAGTGAAAGAGGAGAGTGTAAAAGTTGGCTTAAAGCTCAACATTTAGAAAAGGAAGATCCTGGCATCTGTTCCCATCACTTCATGGCAAACAGATGGGGAAACAGTGGAAATAGTGGCAGACTTTATTTTTGGGGGGCTCCAAAATCACTGCAGATGGTGACTGCAGCCATGAAATTAAAGAACGCTCCTTGGAAGAAAAGTTATGACCAAACTAGACAGCATGTTTAAAAGCAGAAATGTTACTTTGCCAATAAAGGTCCATCTGCTGCTGCTGCTGCTGCTAAGTCGTCCATCTAGTCAAGGCTATTGTTTTTCCAATAGTCATGTATGGATATGAGAGTTGGACTATGAAGAGAGCTGAGCACCAAAGAATTGATGCTTTTGAACTGTGGTGTTGGAGAAGACCCGAGAGTCCCTTGGACTGCAAGGAGATCCAACCAGTCCATCCTAAAGGAAATCAGTCCCGAATATTCATTGGAAGGACTGATGTTGAAGCTGAAACTCCCAATACTTTGGCCACCAGATGTGAAGAGCTAACCCATTTGAAAAGAGCTTGATTCTGGGAAGGATTGAAGGCAGAAGGAGAAGGGGACAACAGAGGATGAGATGGTTGGATGGCATCACTGACTCAGTGGACATGAGTTTGAGTATGCTCCTGGAGTTGGTGATGGACAGGTAGGTCTGGCATGCTGTAGTCCATGGAGTCTCAAAGAGTTGGACACGACTGAGTGACTGAACTGAACTGAACTTTGCTGTGACTGGGATGCTACCTATCTTTGAGAAGTTCTGGCAAGATCTCTCTATTTTGTGTTTCCCCAGCAGTGTTCCATCAGACGTTCATAGATGTCCCCATCCAATTGCTACTGGTAAATAAATTTGATGAAGCACAGATTTACAAAATTAAATCGTTATTTTTTAAAATAGGACTCCTCAGAAATTTTAATATGCTAATGGACATTGTATATCTCTAAACAAGGATATAGTTTGTATTCCCCAGACTTATTTGGCCATTGAACCCTTTATTTGCACAGTATTTATTAACATTTTTTGAAGAACAGAATTTGAGAAATGCTATTGTTGGCACTCTATATTTCATCTTTGGCCTTTAATTTTGAAAGGGAGAATGAAATATAAAACAGTTTTATTTCATTATGGGGCTTTTAATATCATTTTCCTTTATGTTTTATTAAGCTCCAGAGTGAGATTAATATTAAGGATAGGGAAGAAGAGTAATTATGAAAGAGGTATGTGGGCTGACCATGTGAACTGTGTGATTTGTAATCAGTTTTTCTACCCTACATTTTATGTCATCACTTGCCATGAGTGTACAGTTCTCCTTTTTTGTTTATTTTGAGAGCCTTGGAATTAGACAGCCAGAAGTTAGGAGGGTGAAAATCTATTAATAAGAAGGATCATCAGGCATCCTTCAAGATATTTATAATTTGTGTGATTATTTACAAAAGATTGGGAAATTATAGCTGAGCAATTAGTCCAATATGAAATAATGAGAATTGTTGACTCTGTGGCTAATTTTATTGTTTTAGATGACTTTGGTTGTAACTTCTGTTTAAGACAAAGTATTATTATGTCTTGGGTGATTTTAGAGCTAACAGTCCAGTTTTTATGACTTCTAAGAAATAATGAAAGTGATTTTGTATGTGTTAATATGTTCATTAGATCTTTAATAAAAACAGTTAAAGTATTCAGTTAACATGTATAATACTTTACATGTATTATCTTATTGAGTTCTCACCCTCAGTTGTGGCTAGAGCAGAGTAGTAAAGTAATAAGAGGGAAAGTAGTAGGAAATAAGGTTGTAGCAATAGAATGCAGGCCAATTCATTATAGAACCTTATAAATCAGAATCAGGACTTTGGAAAACTGTCAGCATTTTAAGCAGGTGAACGATCTGCCATGTTTTAAGATCATTGACTGCTGGGAGGAGAAGAGACCGTAGGGAATAAAGAACATGAAAGGGAGAACAAAGGAGGTTATTATTAGTCAAGATGGGTGTTTTGGATAAGTATGGTAGTGGTGGTTGGAGGTAATAAGTGGAAATACTATGACAGTTTTTGAAGGTAGAGCTGACAGGATTTACTAATGGGTTGGATATGAGGTGTGAGAGAGAGTGACCAAGTTTTTTGTCCTAAGCAGCTGCAAGAATGAAATTTTCATCTATTGTCATAAGATGAAGATTGAGGAGTATAGATGTATTTTGGGGGGCAGGAAGGGAGTGAAGAAATCTGGAATTCTGTTTTGTGCATGTTGGTTTAAAATGCATACAAGTAGTGATGTCAGGTGGACTTTCCAGGTGCCACTAGTGGTAAAGAACCTGGCTGCCAGTGCAGGAGAGATGTGAGACCTGGGTTTGATCGCTTTGTTGAGATCCTCTCTACATGACATGGCAACCCACTCCAGTATTCTTGCCTGGAGAATCCCCATGGACAAAGAAGCCTACAGTCCATGGGGTCACAAAGAGTCGGACGTAACTGAAGCAACTTAGCACATACCCACACACAGTGATGTCGAGTAGGCAGTTGGATACAAGATATTTAAAGCCATGAAATGAAGAGATAACCTAAGGAGTGATTATAGATAGAGAAAAGATTTCTGAGTACTGAATTCTGGAGAACTTTTTTCTGTCATTGTAACTTGGTGTCTGTTTCTTGCTCAAGTTTTCTCTCTCTTCCTCCTCTTTCAGTGTATATGAGTGAATTAAAATTGCCCGTATCTCCAATATAATCTAATGTATCACATTTCTAAAATAGTCTTAATTTGTACCTAAAATAGTAATGGAAACACATTTATATATTGCTTTGAACTTTGTAAAGAATTTTATGAAATATCTGATGTGTGCCAGTACTGTGCTAGGTCTTCTCAATGTATTATCTGTTTGAATTTTGTAGATGATTGATTGTGTAAATGGAAGTAGTGATGTATGTGGCAGATCATAACTTCAGAGAAACCATTCTTCTGAGTTTATATGTTGCTTCAGTTTATATGTATATACACACACATATATACTTTTTAAATTAATGAGAGCATAAAGGTAAAGATTGTAATTGATATTGTGTAGTAGAAAGAACATTGGATCAGGTGTCCAGCCTTGTCACTGAATAGCTATGGGGAAGGGATTTAGATTTTTCTTGGGTCCTGTTTCCTATCTGTGGAAAAATAATAAGATTAAGTTTGAGGAGGTATTCAGTCAAGGGGTCTCAACCAGTAAGTAGATTGGGAATAGTTGTTTTGATTTATGCCTCTATATCCGCACTATTCAGTGCTGTAGCCTCTAGCCATATGTAGCTATTTAAACTTAAATTATTTAAAATTTGGTTGCTCAGTTGCACTTGGCACATTTCAAGTGCTCAATAACCACATATGTCTAGTTGCTACTGTTTTGAACAGTGCAGCTCAATTACATTTCATCATTGAAGAAAGTTTTATTAGACAGCACTGCTTTATACAACCATTGTTCTAACAGGTTTCTTTGAAATATGTAGTTAGATATTTGAACTTAATTTGTCCATCTTGCCAATGAACTGGAAATAGCAAAAATTAAAAATAATTAATTCTTTTATGGGATAAAAATGCATGTAGCTCATTTTCACAGTATCGTGTGTCTAAGTACTTTAAAATTATAACCAGAAGAGCTTTCATAGCACTATTAAGAAATTTTCATTAGAATCTATCGATGGCACCTTTCATGTTCAATTTCTGTATAGAAACAAGTGTTTTTGAAAACTAAATGCTAATAATTAAAAAAAATAGTAACATTTTGCTATTATGTGTGATAGGAGATGTAAAATACTAGTTTTAAAATAATTTAGTATCATTAAAATTAAAGTGGCTTCAGGATGCAGTATTTGTGGTTGTAGAAACTATTTTTCTCCCCTCTTTCTGGTTCCTAAACAGAAAAAGGGAATACATCGTTGTACAAAATGCAGGCTGCAATTTTTAACATGCAAAGAGAAAATGGATCACAAGACTCAGCATCATCGGACATTTATAAAACCTAAACAACTAGAAGGATTGCCTCCTGGAACAAAAGTGAGTTCAAATATGTTGTATTTTAACATTTTGTATGATAATAGACATTAACTCCTGCCTGGTTTTATTTGTTGTATATAATACTTTAAAAATGATTTGTGATTTAATTAAGACTTTAATTTTAAATTTCACTGTTCCTATGTTTAGGGGGAAAACACCTAACCATTGCTTTTTGGTCAATAGTGTGTGCAAGTCTAGAGTGGTATTCCTTTGTAAAAAGTGTAACTAGATTAACTATTCTGGAGGCAGTGGCTTATATCAGTGTTACATAGGCTATTTTTGAGCTATTCCTGTTGGCAGTGTATTTGTCATTTTTATCTGTTGAACTGTAAGATGCTTGAGGTTAGGAATCATGTTTTTTTTATCTTTGTATCCTCAGCATCTGGTATAGTGCCTGTTGAATGCTGTAGGTTCTCAGGTGTTTATTGAAGGTATTACTGAGTCTACTCTTAGAGATGCAAGTTCTGCTGCTGGATAGCATTATGTTTTAAGTGAACCAACACATGTCTGACTGCATACTGATGACTGTAATTTACTTTTCCCTTTTTGCCTTATATACCTCTGTTTTCTCTGACTTCTTTATATACAGTCAGCTCTTGAATATTTGCTCCAGTGGAGGGAAACAGAGGCATGGATAATCCAAAGTGAAATAATCCCCAAAACATTTATATTTGGCTTTGGGTACTTACCTTTGAATGTGGGTATGTCTGTTATTTGAATTAACTATAACAATATAAAGCCATGCTCTGAAGACCTAGAGCAAGAGAAGCTATCCAGCATCCTTCCCTGCAGTCCATGCATTCCATGCTGGGACTAGACATGCAAAACACTAATGTAAGCAGTGCAGTCCTCTATCATATTTTCCCTTAATAATAATAATAATAATAATAATAATAATAATGATACTAAATGTTTTATAGCACCTTAGCATTAGGCTTTTGGTATACTTTTTCATATATTCTATTATTTAATCCATGCAGTAATCCAGTGAAGTAGACAAGGCAGATATTGTCCCTTATAGATAAAGAAGCTTAGAGAGGGTAAGTAACTTAATCAAGGTCACATGGCTAGGAAGAAATAGTCTTAGCTTTAACCTCAAGTCTTTCATTCCTATTCCAGTGCCTTTGTATGATGCAAAGCACATATTTTTCATTATATTTGCTCATAAGCTGTTTCTCAAATACATCCGGTATGTATAGTCAAATGGTTAGTGTTGGTAGGCAATTGTGTTTTCCATTGTTTACCAGCAAATATAATTTCTGAATACCTATGATAAGTCTTGTATTAGCTCCCTTTAAGGAAATTCTCAGTATTATTAAACTCTCCATACCATGTAATGAATTTATATAACCCCTCTCATAATCTTTGTAAACATATATCCTGCCCAATGAGCCCCTGAAAAGAAGAAATCATGTTTAGTGTAGATTTGCATGTTTTATAGTTGTTGAAGGGTGATGCAGTCATTGCTAGGTTTTGAGATTTAAGTTTTGACCTTTGTGCTTGTGAATTTCTAAAGTTAAATCAGAGCATAGAAATAGCTAGGGAATGTACTCTTTTAATATTCATATAATTTGCTTTAACTGCTAATTATCCATTAATAACTTAACATATAACTGATATCAGTACAAAAATGTAAGATTACAAGTGAGTAAATATCAAGTTTAATTTCATTTAATTGGTATGAACATTTAAAATAAATGAAAGACTTATCCAGTTATAGTTTATACTTGCCCTTTCCAAATACTTGATGTTTAACTTTTTGTTATGCAGTGATATTTTAACAGTAAGGTAATGATTAATTTTCTAAAGCAGATATTATCTTCATTTTTGTAGGTTACTATTCGAGCTTCAGTTGGACCTCTTCAATCAGGATCTTCAACCACACCTTCCATTAGTGCAAGCACTTCTACCCTTCAGCTCTCACCTCCAAGGACTAAAAATATAACTGCTAAAAGTCCCACAAAATCCAACACAACTAAACCTAATATAACTAAATCCATTGCAAGTAAACCTAATGCAAGTAAGCCTAATGGAAATAAACCTAAATACAAATCAAAAATATCTAATCTGCAAAAGAAACAAAGCACATTGGCTAGTAGCAATAAAAAAAGTAAAGTCAATACAGCATTGAGGAATTTAAGGTAAACTTTTATTCTTGATACCCAATACTAATTTAATCTTAATTAATAACTGAACATGAACATGATAAAAGTTTTATTTAATATAAATTTACCCTATTACACAACTCTCTTGTACATTTATATGCTGTCACTTAATGCCAACAGATAATAAAAAATGTTTTTATAACTATTGAACAGTACTTGAATTACTATTTTTTTATATTCATTATAAAAAATTATAGTATTTTTTACTATATAAAAATATAATATTTTTAATGTTCATTCAACATAAAACACTGGGATTTTGTGTTGTGCTTATATCTTGTGATCTTTGAATGGTTAATTTAATCCCTTTTATTCTAGTAAGAAACACTACCTGATATTAAATTGTTTATACACTTATTCTAGCTATTATTCTATAGCAGATTTTTCAAATTATTAATCCCTGTTTGAAGTTGTAAAGACCTTAGTTTTAATTAACAGACTGTTAATAAGGCTCTCCTTTATTATTTTTGTTTTAAAATATATTTTTATCATTTTCTTTGTATCTCTATAAGGTATCGTCGGGGAGTTCACAAGTGCATTGAGTGTTATTCTGAAATAAAAGATTTTGCAAACCACTTTCCTACATATGTCCACTGTAGTTTTTGCAGATACAACACTAGCTGTAGCAAATCCTATGTGAATCATATGATGAGGTAAGATGAGTTAAACATCTATAATTGCCAATTGAAAACAGTTGCCCTAGTATAAGTCAGTTTTGCTCTTTGAGAAACAATTAGAGAACTTCTAAGATGATTCCTGGTACTATTTTTCAACATAGTAATTCATAAAATTCCTGGAAACTTGAATTGTAAGAACAGTTAGACTAATGAAATTAAGATAGATTTGTTAGGGAATATAGTTTTCCTATGGGAATTTTTTATCCTATAGAACTTTCAAATGCGGTTACTTCCAAAGACAGAAAAGTAATGTCACATGGTAAAGAATAAAGAGCTGGACACAGTTGAGTGACTGACAGTTTCGCTTTTCACTTCCTCATGAAGCATACATGTAATCTCACGAGTGGTGTTTTCTTCAAAGCAGTCACTTTGTGATTCCAGGATTTTCAGTGATCTTAGATATTTTATTGGATCTTGTTTCTCTTTCTGTCTCTGTTTTTGTCTATAATCCATTCTGTCTGTCTGTCCATCCATCCATCAGGCCATCCATCCTTGCATTCATTCAGTGAGATGAGAGACTATTTCATTATTGCCACTGTTGGAATTATTTTTCATTAATTCATTCAGTTTAGATAACTTGAGTATTTATTCCATGCAGAGAAAACTTTCACAGTCTGTGTTATCTTCATTGGTATCATATTAGTTGAGCTATCCTTCAGGGTGGATTTTTATTTTTTTAAAAATAGTCAAAAATTGTTCCAATATAAGCCAGTTAGGTTGATTATTCACAGTGAAGTTTTGCCTTTTTTTTTTTTTGTCCCCAAAAGTTAGATTTAGAGTATAACTAACAAAAGTGATTTTTATACAGATCACAATATGACCTTTGTGTTACTTTCAGGTCATAATCAACTGCTCCTTTAAAAGGCCTCTTCCATGTTTCTTGGTGGCTTTAGCCCCTCTCTCACAGTTGTTTAACTCCCTTGATAACTAGCCTGACTCCATGGTCCCTGACTTCTTTCTTCAGTGCCAGTGTTTTATATCAACTTTAAAGTTGTTGTGCTCCCTTTCTTACCACCATACTATTTTAATCTTATATATGGTTCATTTCTTTAGAATTCGCATTTCCCCATGATTTTCTGGGCTTTGAAGTCCTTTTTCTGGACCAGTAGCACTCATCTAACTTTATAGTCATCCTTACCCTCAGGGTCATCTGTTTTGACAGTTGCTTTGTTTTTGTTCTGGAATCTTTTACATATTTAGTCTTGCTTACCTGGCTTAAAGGCCAAAGACTTGAACATCATCTTCTACTGAACTTTATGCTCAATTCTAAACTACCAAATAGTGCTTGATTCAGATCAACTCTGTCTTTAACTTGAATTGGGACCTGTCTTTTTATTTTTAAAAATAAGAAGTATACTCTTTTATTCTTATCTGTAGTATCTTCAGTTCAGTTCAGTTGCTCAGTCGTGTCTGACTCCTTGCGACCCCATGAATCGCAGCACGCCAGGCCTCCCTGTCCATCACCAACTCCCGGAGTTCACTCAAACTCATGTCCATCGAGTCAGTGATGCCATCCAGCCATCTCATCCCCTGTCGTCCCCTTCTCCTCCTGCCCCCAATCCCTCCCAGCAGCAGAGTCTTTTCCAATGAGTTAACTCTTCGCATCAGGTGGCCAAAGTATTGGAGTTTCAGCTTTAGCATCAGTCCTTCCAAAGAACACCCAGGACTGATCTCCTTTAGAATGGACTGGTTGGATCTCCTTGCAGCAAGGTAGTATCTTATTAATGCTTTATTTTAAATTCTCTTAGTTGTCACCCTGGCCTACTATAATTACTCAGTTGGAGTCCATCATTTTAATTAATCCTTTCAGTCTCAAGTATTTTTCCTGTTGCCTTCATCCAAGCATTGATCTCAGAAATCACGCATGTTCCACTTCGCAGTTAATCCTGCCCCTTATCTCCTCTAGTTCTTCCACAGCTCCTTGCAGTTAATTTACAACTTCATCTCTTATCTGTCAGGTTCCTTTTGCTTGCAAATGACTTCAAGTATTTTTTTAAGATGAGGGATATTCGTCTGTACTGCTTACCTTCCTTAATTCTTGACTTATTACCATGAACATTTGTAAAAAGTATTTGTTACTAGCATTTTCATGATTCATTTCTTCACCTTTTGAGTATCATCTTCACCTAACACTGCCCCTTTAAAGATTATCTGTCAAGTACTTACCTCTGTATTCATTTTTTTCACTGTTATCACTCTATGAGTTCTTTAGAGTCATTGTTGTCACTCACTTTTGAAACTATTCTCTTCAGCTTTTGCTTAATTATTAACACTATTTTTCTTCTTCCTTTTTGCCTACTCCTGTTTCATTGTCTTTTCTTCCTTCATCTCTTCTTGCCTCTTTACATTTCCTTTCTTGGTAACGTAATCACTGTCACTTTTACCTTTCAACTTTAAGTCTTCCAGTTTCAGTCTTTAGTTTTCCTAAGATGTAACTCTATATTTCTAATTATTTTTATTGTTTTTTTTTTTAACTTTGACTTATTCGCATCTAGAAAGAACATAAATAAACCAAGCATTCTCATCTTTCCAGAATTGACATGACTGCTGTCCAGACACTCTGTCAGGGCATCATTTGTGTGGATGTGGAATACAGCTGGAAAAAAATGCACTGTCCCAAGTTTCTTAAACTTGTGTAGTTCTCTTGATCTGCCACTGTGCATCACGGCTTCCTGAGATACCACCTTCTGCTTTCTACCTCTCTGCCTCCCACCTGCTGCAGTGGACTGTACCTACAATCCGTTTCCTCTAAACCAGGCCCTGGCATCCTTTGTTGAGAATATTTCTGTGTGGAAAGTCTTTTGTTCTTTGACCAATACTTTGCTGTGCAGCTTTAATTCTGCATTTAGTTTGTAGGGGATCAAGTCAGAAAATATTTTATGTTTTCTTAGGCCAAGAGTCATTCTATTCCTCCCTCTCCCATTTATCATAGGCTTCTTATTTGTCTTATAAAACCTCCAAATGCATTCTATTTCAAAACATTCCCAATTAGCCTATCTCCCTTTATTATGTTTAGTTGTGTAATACAACTATTATCTCCTTAAGAAGTAGCTCTTTATGTTTACCATGTCACCTAGCACATTACAGACAGCAAGTGAGAGTCAGTGTAATTACAAAAAAGGCTCTAATAAAATCTCAAGAGTATATTAAAAAAATCTTACACAGTTGAAACATCTTTGAAATAAGACTCTTACAAAGAAGAGCATCATTAAACTTTAATTTTCAATGATTTTTTTGAAGTAGCATTATTTAGGTTTGATTGTTTAAATTATTGCACCTTACTTGCTAATAGCTTTTAGGTGGCAGTAGAAGTCATTTGAAAAAAATGAATTGCTGTGTGATACTGCTATTCTTCAACATTATGTATAAGAAAGAAGGCTTTTTCTCTACATGTAATAGAATTAAGGTCACAGACAAGTACTTAATATTTTTTTCTGGCAGAGTTTACTTAGTATTTACTAAGAAGTATGGTAAACTGGTGGTGAAGAATATGACAAATCTGGATTTGAAAACAGAACTCACCATTTATTACATGTGTCACTTTGGGCAAGTTATTTAACTGATTCCCATTTTTCTTTTCTTGAAGAAAACGTTATTATCATTATTGGGGAAAGGTACTTAAAATGTTTAATAAAATCATTTGCACTTAGGAGATATTCAAGTAATTATAGGTATTATTTCTAAATTGGCATTACTAGGTATTGTAGATAAAGCTCTTGCCTTTAATTTTCACAATTTAGTAGGAGAGATATATTTACCTAGCTTAATGTGATAAATAAATGACTGTGTGAGCCCAGAGAAGGTAAGGATGAAGTCTTTAAACAAGAAATAAGAAGGTATTATATAAATGACATTTCACTTACTATTTGAAGGATGATTTAAAAATTTTCCAAGGAAAAAGAAAGCTGGTATAACAATTTGTTCCTATACAATAAATAAGATTACTGAATTAATTTTTATAAGCTATGCTTTAGTTCATTATATATTTTTTATAGATTTATTTATTGGCATGAAATAATAGTCATTAGAAGAACAGATAGATTATTGTGATTACTTCATAAATGGTCTCCTGTCCACAATCCACCACTTAGCCCCTTTTCCATTTTTTCCTTTCTTTTGTTACTAACATCTGGTCAGGTCATTTTTTGGCCTGAAATCCTTCACCTACCTAATATTAATAGGATGAAGTTCAGATTTTCTGGAGAATATGAGACCTTTTAATATCTAATTCCTAACTACTTTTCCAGTGCTTTCAACTCTTATTTGCTTTTCCTGGAGTAAGTCAGTATAGAGACCTTCCTAACTGAAATATAATCCTGACTGTTAGCTGACTTCTCCATTTACCTTCAGCTTTCCCTCATGCAACTACAAAACTATATGTATCGCTGTTGATGTTTATCTTATGGTAATTATATATTTATGCATATGTACTCACTTGTTGAGCTGATATTTATTAGGCACTTCTTCTGAGACAGCTGCTTTTTGACTACCTTCCCCTGCTAACTCTGGAACATGAATTCTAAGGCAGACAACCTGCCTTTCTTATTGTATCATTAACTTCTAGTCCAGTGTTTTAAATAGTAGGCATACTGTCAGTATTGTTGGATATTTAGGAAACTGATCCCTTTTGTATTTCTTTGGAAGTAAAGTTTTTACTTATACCAAATCAAGATTGTTAAGAAAAGATGGACAAAGGGAGTTTTTTTCCCCATCTAGTCTTATTGAGGTCTAATTTATATACAACAAAATTCACTTATTTTTAGAGAACGGCTTAATGAGTTTTGATAATTATATAAATATAAACAGGTGGTGAATTTTCAAAACCTAGATTTAAATGTTATATTTTACTGTATTATAATAAAAATCTTAACTTTTTTCCCCTTTCTTAGATTATTTACATATTGTTATTAACTTCACGCAGGTCTAGAAGAAAGGTAGTTTTTTTCCCCTCTTTATTTATGAGCTACAGATTCATTTTTCCATTCCTATAATACACAAAACTAGAAGAATGGAATTTGTGTAATAAATATAGAGAGTATAATTCATTTTTATAGATTGGGAACTTAAAACTGAATTCAGACAATGAAAATTTTTAAAGTACCAACATTTTAATAAGGTGTAAGTTAGAAATGGAAGCCATCAAAATACCCTAAAATGTAATTTTTTCCTCTCCTCTTACCAGATGAAGAAAGCAATCTGTTTGAGGAGAAGGAAGAAAGAGCTTTTAAAAGTTACTTTAAAATCTCATTTTAAAATTTAATTTACTTGGTTCACCTTCTCTGGTAATCAGATAAAGTCTTGGACACTCCTCTGAGAAAATAGCAGTTGTATGAACACTTTTGTGTGTATAATTTCAGTGTTTCCCAACCTCCCTGATGATCTCTTCCTAAAAAATTATTCTATTATTTTTGTCATATTACATTGAATTTATAAATTCTATGGTAGTAATTATCCCCCGATTGAGGAAATGACTTAGAAATCTTCTGAGGATGTTTTCTAGGGATTAAAACTGTCAGAGTATTTCTTTTCCAATACATACATGCTCTGCTTGTGATGATTATTTCTATCTGAGACTGAGAATTGACCTGGCATGTTGGCTACTTTAGATCTATCATTATTGCAAGCTCCTGCTCTTCAGATTTCAGCTTGCATAAGAATTACTGAAAAAGCTTGTTAAAACAGCTTCCTGGACCTCGCTGCCAGAGATTAATTCAGTAGGTGTGTGTGGGGCATAGACTTTGCATTTCTAAATAAGCTCCTAGATGATATTGATGTTATTAGTCTATGACTACATTTTTATATGTGCTAAGTGGTACTGTGCTAAGCTAATCCTGGTTTTCTAGTATAGAAAGACTTTCCTTATCAGATTTAAAAGAGTATATATAAAAGAAAGCTGTTACTATTGGCTGCAAAGCTTGGTTAGGGGTTTTCTATTTTGTGCTTAGAGGGGGCATCGTTTTAGCTCAAAAGTTCTGTTTTAATTTGTTTTTGTTTTAAAGTCTACTGGTAATTGCAAAGAGCTCTCTAAATGCTTGATTTTACAAATGGTAAACAGTGGCCTTTTAAGTACTATTACTTCTAAGATCATTTGGATTCTTCTCCCCTTCCTCAAACATGGATTCTTCTCCTCTTCTTCCCCTTCCTCTCCCCTCCCCCTTAACACAAACATGTTAAGTTAGACGAAGATTTTTCTAAATGATTATTATTGGTAATTGTTCATGTTATGGGCAAAAATGTTATTAGCAAGAATTTTAAATTGTTTTCAACTCTTTTAACAGTTCAGAAAAAGAATTTCATGTGACTTTTTTCTTATACTCGAGTATGTGAAAGTGTGGTACTGATCAAATGAGAATATGCTTAGTAAAATACATTTCACTGGAAAATAGATAAGTTTATGTTAAAATACTGAATTAAACAGGATTATTTATATCATGATATTTTATTCAAAACTAGAAATTTAAGTATAGACTTGATGCATAGCTATAAATTAATGACTTACCATATAGTAAAATTAATAAAATCTATTTTGTCTCTCAGCTTTCATAGTAATCGTCCAAGTAAAAGGTTTTGTATCTTTAAGAAGTATTCAGAAGATCTCAGGTAACTAGTTTATCTTTTAAATATTTTTCTATTGAAAAATTATATGACTTAAATCTGCTATATATAACATTTTTATCAAGATACAGTTCATATATCATGCAATCCGCGTATTTAAGTTGTAACAATTAATAGTTTTTGGTATATTCACAGGGTTGTGCAGTCACCACAGTTAATTTTAGTACATTTTTGTCATTTGAGGAAGACACTCTGTACCCATTAGTGGTTATGTTTATTTCCTTCCAACTCCTTTTATCCTTAAGCAACTGCTAATCTATTTTCTGTCTCTATAGATTTGCCTATTCTGGACATTTCATGTAAATGGAATGATAAAATATATGATCCTTTGTGTCTTCCGTTTAGCATGTTTTCAAGAGTTACCCATATTGTTGTGTATGTCAGTACTTCTTTTTCTTATTGCTGAATAATATTCTATTGTATGTATATTATAGTTTGTTTATCCATTTAGGTTATTTTAACTTTGAAGCCATTATAAATACTGATGTTATGAACATTTGTGTATTTATTTTTGTCTGGACATGTCTTTTCATTTTTCTTTAGTATGTAAGATTAAAATTGCTGGGTTATATGGTAACTCTGTGTCAAACTTTTAAGAAACTACTAGACTGTTTTACAAAGTACCTGATTAGTCTATATTCTGTCACCAAATTTGTTTCAGCGGTGACCAGTGGTGTCAAAATGAAGCTTTCATGTATTTGCATCATAAAATGAGAACAAAAAGTAGGGCTTTCCAATATTATTTGAATAGTGAAAAGAGGCCTAAAATATGCAGTAAAGTGACACTTTTTTAGTTTTGAAGTAAATTTCTTAAGCCACTGAAATTCTTGAAATTAGTGCATAGTCATTTTAAATTTTACTTTTTCAGATTAAGGAAAGTGTGCTACTTGCTTACTGTGCAGAAAGAACTGTTGGTGAATATTTCTAAACACATTGGTTTTACCACAAGCTTAATTCAGAATCCACTGAGCACCGTGTTTTTCATATTCTTCTGCATTGTTTATAACCCACTGCTCTTTATTATTTTGTCTTTACTGCCAATGCTACTTGAAATATCAGTCTCTTTGCTGTACCAAGCTAATATATACAGATACGGTTAACCAGTACTTGTTTTGATATGTTGGGTTAGTGGAAAATCTGGAAGAGAGGATGATATTATGTCTCAGAGCCTTTGTACTTACTATTCTCTGAGACTAGTTTGCTCTTTCCCAGACTTCTGTATGGTTAGCTCGTTTATCACTTTTGGGTCTTCTGTTGTATCCTCTCTCCTATGCTTTATTTACCCTAGTGTCTTTTATCTCCCCTTTGTGGATCATTTTTTTCTGGATTATCTTTCATCATCTCATACACTGTATACTTATTTTGTGTCCTCTCGCTAGAATGTGTGTGGTTTGATTTTTATTTATGTAAGGCATTGATAGTAATTAGGCATTTGGTAGATATTTGTTGAATAAATTAATGTATATATTTAGAATGACTTATAATTGGCAGTAGGTCCCATTGATTATTTTGGAACAGTGGTTCACAGGGAGAAGAAAATTTGATTGTTTTAAAAAATATATTAGTACCAATTTTAAAACATTTACTAACTTCAAGGCAATAGGTTAAGTCATATTAGGTGTTGCCTATATTGAAATTCTTATAAGAATGAAGAGTTTTATTACATTCAGAAGACGTTTTGTTTGATTTTTGCCTCACTATTGTGAAGCTCCATTGTGTGTTTGGTTTTTGAAAAATGACTTACATGATTTTAAAGCTCTGGGATGTTTTTCTCTCAACTTGAATAGTTCTCAGGTTGAAAATTTGTCAATTTCTGTGAATGGAACATATAAACTTATAACTACATAGAACAATAATTTTTGTAATTTTTCTTTTATTGGAATGGAATATTCATTTTTTAGATATTTACTACATATTAGGTCTGTAATATAGCAGACTCTGTAAAGGTAGTAATAATGAGGAAGTCTTAGAACCAACCTTCAGAGAAGGTGCATTTTATTGGGTGGGAGATAAGAGGTGAATGTAAATAACCAGAATAAATCAAGAGGGAATTTAATAAGTGCACTGAGGGTTACTTTTTTCAAAGAGGAGTGAGATTACTTTACTTGGAATGATTTACATAGGTGTTAATTTACTTGGTTTTCAAGGATGAGTATTATTTATACTGATAGAAGAGTTTGATAAAGTTCATTTAAGCTGAACAGACTAAATTTTATTAGTTTCATTTGTACTTCAGTTACCTTTAAATAATTTAATGTCATTTATATGTTAAATCTTATTAGATTTTCTTTTAAATAGTTCTTCAGATGCTTGATCCATAAGCTCCCAAGTGCTTAACTCTAACCAACATAATAAACATAGTGGTTTTCTAAGTTCTCTGAAACATTCACATATTTTTGCAGGCTTAATAATATTTTAAACTAAAATTAAAATGTTTAAGCACATTTTAAATTAGAGTCTTAATTTTACATACTATAATATGAAATTATGTTTAAATACTTCAAATAGCAAATGCTACACAGTTTGATTCAATAACTGTAAAAAATATTGCTGAATTCAATAAAAAGTATTGATGACTATGGGAATTGTTTCCTAACCTTTTTGAAAATTTATAATCACTACATATTTCATTTAAGAACTACGTTGCCCAGTGAAGTTTTGTTAAAGGAACCAGTAGTTTAGGTTCAAGCAAGTAGGCCAGTTGACATTACTGGGATGCTAAAGAACTCAGACTTTGGACTGAAGTAGTGACTTAGCCCTTCAGTTAATTAAGTGTTACGTGAAAATCATACCAACGTTGGTTGCTTGTGGTGAGAATAAACTAAATAATGTATGGCAGAATCTTTAACACATAGTATGCAATGATGAGTGGTTCAGTGATAAAGAACCAGCCTACCAAGCAGGAGGCATGGATTCAATCTCTGGGTCAGAAAGATACCCTGGAGAAGAAAATGACAACCCACTCCAGTATTCTTGATGGGGAAATTCCATGAACAATGAAGTTTGGTGGACTGTAGTCCATGGGGTCACAAAGAGTCAGACATGACTTAGCAACCAAACAGCAACAGCATGCAATGGTAGCATCTATAACGTGATATATTTTTAGAACCTTCTCATTTCTAATTTTTCCCTCTCCTAGATAAATACTAGATAAATGTTCCACTAGAGACAGACTGTATTTTTCAGTCATCATTATATTCACAATACAATATACTAGTAGTATGCTGCTACTGCTGCTGCTAAGTCACATCAGTCGTGTCCAACTCTGTGCGACCCCATAGATGGCAGCCCACCAGGCTCCCCCTGTCCCTAGGATTCTCCAGGCAAGAACACTGGAGTGGGCTGCCATTTCCTTCTCCAATGCATGAAAGTGAAAAGTGAAAGTGAAGTCTCTCAATTATGTCCAACTCTTAGTGACCCCATGGACTGCAGCCTTCCAGGCTCCTCCATCCATGGGATTTTCCAGGCAAGAGTAGTGGAGTAGGTTGCCATTGCCTTCTCCAAAATGCAGCCTTAGTAAATATGTATTGACTTGTATATGTGTTGTACATTTATATATACTATACTTTTGTTTTGAAGATGGGCATAGGCTTCCCTGGTGTTTTAGACAGTAAAAAATATGCTTGCTAATGCAGGAAACTGGGATTCAGTCCCCAGGTCAGGAAGAACCCCTGGAGAAGGAAGTGGCAACCCACTCAAGTATTCATTCTTGCCTGGAGAATTCCATGAACAGAGAAGCCTGACGGGCTATATAGTCCATGGGGTTGCAAAGGGCTGGACATGACTGAGCAACTAACACACACATAGGCACAGATAGATTGTGGCTTGTCAGAGTGACACATGTTGTTAGTGCAACCAAGACTAAACTGTAGGTCTCAACCTTTTAGCTATTAGTAACTGGTATGAGGGAGAAAAGCTTATAAAACAAAAATACTTTCTGTTAGTAAATGGTAGTATAATTTGAATATGAAGAGTGACAAACACTTTCATACCATTTTCTAAAGAATCATTTCAGTTCTGTCAGGTTTATGTAACAAAAATTGAAGTGATAGTTATGACACAAAGAGCAAATCATGAAAAATTATTCATAGAACTGGTATGTAGGTTTTCATAAAAGATAAAAATGTTTTCTTTTATACTATTTGCTTTGTTTTTTATAGGGGCATTACTCTAGTGTGCCTTAATTGTGATTTCCTAACTGATGTTTCTGGCTTAGATAATATGGCTACACACTTAAGTCAACATGAAACTCATACTTGTCAAGTTGTAATAGAGAAAGGTATGTATATATAATGTGTTACTTCAGATTTTTGCTATTTATTCTAGTATTTTTGGTCAGCCACAGTATGTTCTCTTTACTAAATCGTTTTTCTCACTCATCATATTTCATATGCTGTTTTAAATATAAAACTTTTCTTCTAATTTCAGTTTCTGTTTGTATCCCAACTTCTGAACATCTTTCTGAGTAAGTTTAATTTTTATTCAGTGCATTTTACTTTGATGGATTTTAGCACTACTGCATTTTTAAACGTATCATTAATAGAAATGAAAAATATTAAAGTATTTTGTTTTTTTTTTTTAAAGCTGCTTGTTGAAATAGGTTCCTGCTCTTTGGAGCTCGTGACCTGGTGCAAGACAAGTTGGAATTTCCTAAGTTCAAAGTTCTGAGATGTTTTCTTACACAAAGGCAGTTAAGCAGCCAAGTTCATGACATTAGCTCTCATTATTCAGCTCTTTTCAGCTTCAAATGGGACTAGGTTCTTATTCCACCTTATCTTTGTGTCAGGTTGACATATCTTAACATTCATTTTTTCTTTTTTTCTCCAGTTGGCTCTCTCCAAAAATAACTTTTGTTGCTTTGGTCATTTCTTACTTTGCTTAAAATAATTTGTGTTTTCCTATGCTGTACTTGCCTTCAGAATAATATGTTCCAAAAGATATGGCTGTCTGTCTTTTTGTCTGTTTTGTCTGCTTTCATAATTTCTTATAAATCTTAAGTTTTTAGGCCGGACGATTGTCTTTTCCTCATTCGTTGTCTGTCATTGTGCTATTTTTCTTATTTTTCAGATGGAGAAGCAGCCCAGAGATTTCAAAAAATGTCCAGGGTACACCTGGACAGTGTCCCCCTTCGATGAACACAACTGATGCCTGTTCTCTCTTTCCAAGGAATGTGACTAATTTGACTGTGGGGCCTGCTCTAGGTTGTGGTCTCAGGAAATCCGATCTTGGGAAGACTCCCTTCCTTCATGGCTGGCCTTCCATAAGGCTGATGCTGATATAGCCAGTGATGGTCTCAAGGCCCACCAGTAGAGCATAGCTTCCCACTGGGGGCTTTGGCTCTTGATCTTAAGCTTGTGGGTCACTTCTGGCCAAAAAAATAAAATCTGTACTTCAACGTCCCGGTTGAAGTTTAGTCATTTTGGCTGCTGCCCTTTAATCTTTCTCTAGCATGACTACATCCAAGAAGTACAAAAGCTCTGGTTATTAGGAAATACTTATTTTCATGTCCTTGGAACAACAGGTCTCTACAATTATGTTCCAAAATTTTACTTGCTTTTACTGTTATTTAAAATATATTACCCAGGAGTAAGTTTATACTTTTTCAGCAATATCAATTATCAAATATTTTTATTTTAAAAAATTAATTTTAATAGATTGGTTTTATGTTCTCCAAATTTATTGATGTCTATTTTTATATTCTTTTCTTTAAAAATGTTGTTCAGTGTTTGCTTTGTTTTGTTAAGAACTTCAAAATATCCCCTAGAATTCTCTACAGATTTCCTATAGCTGCTTATTTATAGCTTTTTAATTTAATTTGGATGTTGTTCAGACCATTAGACATTATAATATGTTCTTTCTTATTTCAGGATTATTATTATTAATATTGTCTTAATACTTGTGAATTCTAAGGTATAAAGAATTGACAACACCTCTTCTTGCAGACTTTAAACAAGTTTTAAAGTTATATATTTGTACATCTAATACATAATATCTACTTAGCCATTTTAATAGTTCATCTGGTAGTGTTAACATTAAAAACTATGGAGGCCAATAATGCATTTGTTTCTATCATATATAAAATGTATTTCCACATAAATATATTTCAAAAATTTGACTTTTGTTTATTTTACTTACATGGACTATAGCTCTAATAAACAGTTTTGATGGTATTATTTTCTTTTAATAAAAATTATATTGTTAAAGTGCCTCAGGAATTATTTACTAATAAAGGATTTTAGATAAAAGGTATATATTTAATCATATAAATAGGAGCATTGCTTTTATTGTTTCATGGAAGTCCTATTGCTTGGCCTGCACACTGAGAGCTGTTATCTACTTAGTGAATCTTGCATTTTTTTCCCCCGGCACAACTGAAAGGTCATTTCTTTATACTAGTACTGAATTTTATTGACACACAAAGTACCTTTTATGATCTTATTTGTCATAAGGATTAGGCAGGCTCTGAAAGTGTGACTCAATCGTGTTTTTTACTGTAAAATCAGAACTTCTTCTGTTTTATTTTGAAACAGATTTGAAGCCAATTTAGATGACTACTTATTATGTAATGTGCTTCTTGCTATTAATGATAGAAAATTTGAACCCATTAATTTAAAATTTCCAAACTAATTTTTACTGTAAATGAATAATTTTTCAAAAGCTCTGAAAATGGCCTCTTAGTAGGTGGATTTGGCGTTAATGCTCGTCTTTGTTTCCTTATTTGTCTCTAGGAGGTTTTGTCATTTCATTCTCTATTCTACCCAGTTTTTTAAAAAATTTTAAAATTGTGCCCAGAAACAACTTTACATTTTTAACTTAAGTTCCTTTTTCATTTATGTATATTTGCTCTACCTTGGCTATAGTTAAAAAAAATATGAGAAGTTGTATTCTTGGTATAATGATGTAGGAGTACCGCTTTGTGTTCTTCCACAGGACTGTATCTTATAATATCAGATTCATTTTCTTCAAGTTTAAATTCTTAAAGTTCTATCACCTATAACTTTATTTTTAAAAATGGTTTAAATAAAACACCTTAGGCAGTTAGTACAAAAACGTGTTCATTATAGGCAGTTGGTCAAATTTTAATTTTGTGCTAACAAGTTTTATTTTGAGCCTAATCCCGCCTTACTATCAGGTTATTCTGACTGTTTTATTCACCTGATCAGAAATTACCGTTGCATGCATGTGTGCTTTTGGTTACCATTGAATAAAACATGAGATTGGCTCAGGTTATGTCCATTGCTATTCTGAGACCCTCAGTTACCCTGTTTGTAAAATGTGAGTGCTGATTGTTCCAGAGTTCTGAGATTCTGTTGTTCAATATTGGTTATTCTTAAATTCTGTTATTTGTTCTTATGATGAGATGAATTTAGAATGCTACTATGTATCCTTATCCCCATTAGCAGAAATAGGGACTCTTTGACCTGGAGAAAATTAAATGTTCATGTTATTCCTTAGCACATTTAACTCCTTCATGTACTCTTACAAAAGTAGTTCTCTTACACTTCTATTAAAGAAGGTAATTAGGTCAGTTTTTCCCAAGTTCTGTACTGTAGAACTAATGTCCATAATTTATTAAGTTGGGGGAAAAGTTTCCATGGTCAAATAAATTTAAGCAATGCAAGTTAAAGTTAAACTGATTCTTTGACATGGAATTTTTCATGCTGTATGTGGGCTTATGAATGTCTAAAGTGAAAAAATGAAGTGAAAGTGTTAGTTGCTCATTCGTGTCTGATGAACTGTAGCCTTCCAGGCTCCTCTATCCATGGAATTCTCCAGTAGTACTGGAGAGGGTTGCCGATTCCTCCTCCAGGGGATCTTCTCAACCCAGGGATTGAACCCAGGTCTCCTGCGCTGTGGGCAGATTCTTTACTGTCTGAGCTACCAGGGAAGCCCCCTAAGAGAATATTTATTTGACCTTGGAATTTTTTTCTTTGAATAATTATGAACTTCTTAATCTCCTTGGAATAGTATGTGGAATACTGATCTGGAGTCCTTCAGATTTTATGAACTGGGAAATAAAAAGCAGCTGTGTAGGGTGTTGCCCAAGATGGGTTTCTAGACATTTCACTTAGGTTATGAATGATTTGTAAGATAGAGTTTGTAAATAGATGCTAGCAATGTACATTTTCATATTTTTAGAAATTATATCAGAAAAATGGTAACCTCCTTATTATGTTTGTAAAGTCTGTTAACTGCATAACAGAGATAGACCAGTTAATAGTTTATTCTGCCTCTGATTACAACAGTAAGGGATTTTTTTTTTGTTGGAGAGTGTGGTTACTTTACATGATTTAACACTAAGAAGCTTAAGAATCTTTCATTTATTTCTGGCTTCTTTCTGTAACTCTTTATGCTTAGCTTATCAGTCTACCCACTCACCTACTTTTCTTGAGACTTATTTTCAGCCTTTTATTATCTGTTAAGGAGTTTCCTATGTAGTAAAGTTTTACTTCCTATTTAAACAGACTCAGGAGGTCTTCTTTGACAGTAAAATTAGATGATTTGAAACCCAGCCTCATTTTAAACCCTCTCAGACCCTTAAAGGTACAGTGTGGTATAGTGAGCACAGGCTCTGCAGTTGGTTGCCTAGTTTGGAGTTCCTACCCTGCTGTTTATCAGAACATGTGTGACTTTGGGTAGGTTACAGATTCCTGTGCCTCATTCCCCATTTGTAAAATACATATAAACAACTACCTGTTCATAAACTGTAGAGGGAATTAAGTGAGTTAATATATGTATATGGTATTTAGAAAGTGATTGGCACATAGGAAGCAGCACTATGTAAGTGTAAATTTATCTTCTTATTCATACTACTTTTCATGATTTCACATCTGCCTGCATTTTATTCAGATAGAATTATCCTAATCTTCAGCCTGCTTTTCATTCTAACTTCTCATACCATTTTCACAAATCATTTATGTTAAGTGTACCTAACCCAGTAAATATTTCTTAAGAGCCAGTCATCTGAATTATGTATTAGTTATAACATTAGATTTTTAGTGTCTAAAGCTCAATAAACTTGTATTTTTTAAGGAATGGTTATGAATGCTCCTAGGTTCACCTGTCTTAGTTTCCTCTAAATTATACTGCCACACTGTATAGTTCATTTCATATTTTCAGCCTACCCCTCTGGTTTTGAGAACCTTATAGAGCCTCACTCTAATCACTTTGGTACTTACCCACCTGGAAGAGCTTACCTTCCTCTACAAACATGGAGAAGCTATTATGCTTCTCTTTTTCTATATCATTTATTGAAGTATAGGAACATACTGTTTTTAATCCTCCACACTGAAAAATATCTTTATCCTTACTTCTCTATAGTGTTGAGAAAGTAGTACAGCTTTGAAATAAGGCAGTTCTGGGTTTAAATCCTAGTTGGGTATCTTACTAGCTCTGTAGCCTTGTGAAAATTACTTCACTTTATCTTCCTTATTTGTAAAATTTATGTAACGGTCTTTACAGGGTGGCTATAAGAAATAGAGATAATCTGTAGACATTAAATTATTAAATTATTTAAATAAAATTATTTGGCACTATCATGACTAAAAGTAATCATTCAATAAATGCATGTTGTTTGGTGCCATTGTTGCTCTACTGCTGCTGCTGCTATTACCACTTCTAGTTACTGCTGTTCCTGCTGCTGCTCCAGCTGTTACTGCAGTTAATACTGTTGTTACAGCTACTACTTTCAGGAGACTGGGAACTGCGTATCAGTGAAATCTCGTCATTGAGAGTTTCAGTAGCAGTCTGTCTGTACTGCAGTTATTTGTAATTTGGGTTGATAGTTCACAGATCTTGGAGTATATTCCTCCAAACTGCTGGATGGATGGCATTTATTGCAGTGTTCACTTGTACTTTATATAATTCTCAAATTTTAGAATTTGATTGTACTTCTAAATTTTCCTGTCTAAAGACTATGAAACAACAAACACCCTTGTTGAAAACTAGTATGTAATTTCTGTTTAAAAGGACAACTTTTTTTTTTGGAGCTTATAGACGCTCTTTCTTAAAGAAAACATTTTATTAATTTTTGCCAGGCATTCATTTTGAATCATCTTGGTTACTTACCTAGTATTACTAAGTTTATGAAAATGTGTAACTGTGCTAGCTATCAGTAGTAAAGGGGCTCCTTCTTTTGTAGATCTTTGAAATACTTTTTTAAACCTACTTTTCTCAGATGTGACATTGTAACTCAGTCATGGAATTGCCCTTTTCTATGTGTTAATCTCCTATCGTATTTTTCCCTTTCTTCATCTTCTTCTGTATATCTACCAAGATAGATTAATTATAACATAGATTGGAAGTAAAATTTTAAATTTTGCAACATTTGTTTTCTTGACAAAAAGTTGAGAATAGGATTTTCTCTTTAGCAGTTTTCAGAGCATAAGAATCCATAGTAAGGCCATAATAAATCAAGCTTGGAATACTTGGCTATTTAGCCAAAGTGTGTGTTTATTGACTGAATCAAATGTCCTAAAAGCCACAATTTGAAGTGACTATCAAAGTTGTTTTAGTTCTCTCAATGACTTCCAGTTTTGTTCTAAGCAGAGTATAATGTAAAGGCACTGACTAGAGTCAAAATATCAGAGTTCAAAACCCAGCTGTCTCACTTCATGTTCAAGTTACATAATTCATGTTCAAGTTCAAGCTCTCTCGCTTGATATTCAAGTTCAGTTTATTCATCATGTAAATAATCTGTACATGATTGTTTTGAAGATTTGAAAGAGGTAAAATGTGTTTTATAGATTAAAATGTTTTATATTTGATTAAATTCCCCTAATACAAAGAGTACTAGGAAAAAATGAAAACATAAAGCTGACTTTCCTTGAAGCTGTGAATTTCTGTCTTGTATTTCTGGCTACTAAACTTTATATTTAACATCGGTGGTAACTACATGGCTCTTTCATAGTATAATATAGATATTATTATTCACATATTCATTGACACCAAACATTGATTCCTGGCCTTCAGTGTGCAAGACTCTTTGTCAAGTGCTGGAATTTGAAACATGAAAAAGATACAGTTTGTGCCACCAGAATAACTGCAGGCTGGGCAATCGGAAATGAAGACACTGAATCCACATCTTCACAGGGCCACACAGTAAACTGATTTCATACCTAACACATGTATATATAACATTATATGATTTTTGTGAAATGCTGAACCAGAAGAGAATCTGGACTTGTTCCAAAGAGAAATATCATTTTATTATACTGTTGTCAGATAAACCAGTGTCATTAACTTTCATAAATGCAAACAAATAGTACTTTTAGAAGCAGAATGGCACCCTTTAAAAATGCTTTATATTTGAAAATAATATATCTGTTTAAAAATGTTTACTTCTGCTAACTTTATTCCCATTGAATTTATAAGGAGTCATTCCATTATTTTCCTGTGAAGTTCTGAACTTACTTGGAGGAATTATTGACTGATCATAATCCAAGTTACTAGGTGTTTTAAATGTTCAAAATTGTCAGTGTTGTACTTCATATATTTGGTTTAGTAGGGGAAAAAAAACTGATTTCATCTATCAGATACACAGAGTTTATTTTGGGCTTTTTTCTTTCTCTAAACTTTTGAAATATAACTGGGATTGGAGATAATAAAGGGTCATGCCCTTAGATTATTTTATCCTACCATGGATGTTATTATCTCATTACTATCTCAAATCAGATCTTTAGTAACTGTAAAGTGGGGTTTCCTTTTCAAAGTGAGTACAATATACTTGCCTCTGGTATATAATTGCAAGTTAATAAGTAGAAGCTGTATATCAAAACACAGTGGTTTCTGGCATTTCAGACTTCTGTCTGTGATAGCTGTTAATCAGGAAATGATGGGAGACCCATTGAAAAGGAAAGATAAATGAGATTTGGTGTTGTCCTTCATTTAGGGCAAACTCTGCCGACTTCTATCAGCGTTTCTGTGTTTACTACCATTTTTTCAGTTTTTCTGGTTCTGAGGATAGTTTGTATATGCATTACAAGTATTCAGGGCCTAATTCAATATTGCCATAAAATTTTTTAAAAATGAAGTAAAATTATAGGCCAAATAGGTATTAGAATCTGCCTCCACTGATGGTCTTATTTTTTGCTTCATTTTATTACATATCAGTATTTTGTTTCTCTTAATTCTTTGTCTTTACCTGGTTCTTTCCTCTGTCTACCTAAAATGATTTTTTACTCTTATCTTCTTGGTGACCACATCATACCCATGTGTTTAGAAAAGGGTAGATAATTTCATACTAGAGTAAATTGATGAATGAGCAATGAAAATGAATACCTAATATATTTTGTTTGAGGATGGGGGAAGTATGGCAGAAGAATTTCAAAACATAGAAGCTATTTAGGTAAAAAGCTTGAAGAGCCTGTGTTGCACACTCAAATTCTAGACAGTAAGATTGATTCCTGACCTCAACCCTCAATGGTTGTAATAATAGTTGACACTGAGTACATACACTATGTCTTTCACATTTATTTGTTTAATTCTCACGAACTAGTGAGATATACACTGTTCTTGTCCCAATTTTATGAATGAGACAGCTGAGATACAGGTTAAGTCATTTGCCAAAGTCACATAGCTGTTAAGAACCTCAATTTAAATTATGGTCATCTGTCTTGAGAGACTAAACTGAAAAGTACTATAGTCTATTGCTTCCCTGATTGTGCTTGTGGTTCCAAATGTACTTTCCTGCCTTGTTTACTCTCCATGAGTATATGGATGGGCTTGCGCTTCAAAGTGAAGGCCCTTTGTTTCCCCAGAAGGGTAGGCAACAACTGGTGTAGTTGTAACATTGGGATCAGAATCTAAATCTAGCTTCCCAGTCTTAGAGTAGTATTTCTATGATACATGGGCAGTAGGACATTTCAGCAAACAAATTAGGCATAAATTAGACTCTTTAGTAAGACTGGATTCTTTGGTAGCTCAGACGGTAAAGAATTGCCAGCAATGCCAGAGACCCAGGTTCAATCCCTGGGTCAGGAAGATCCCCTTGAGAAGAGAGTGACAACCCACTCCAGTATTCTTGCCTGATTATACCTGAGTGAGCAAGCATTAGGAGTGCCAGTGACTTTAAACTATTTGTAGTTGTGCTGTGCTTAGTCACTCAGTCATGCCTGACTCTTTGAGACCCCATGGAATGCAGCCCGCTAGGCTCCTCTGTCCATGGGGATTCTCCAGGCAAAAGTACTGGAGTGGGTTGCCGTTCCCTTCTCCTTGGGATCTTGCCAACCCAGGGATCAAACCCAGGTCTCCCACATTGCAGGCAGATTCTTTACCTACAGCCACCAGGGAAGCCCAATTGAGATGCTGTGTGACTTCCCAATTTCTGTGGCTTTTTCATTGACAACTTTATGTGTCCAACCATTATTTTTTTTTTTGAGTCAAAAACTGCAACCCATGTTTTCATTAAAAAAAAAAAAAAAAGCCACTTTGTTGTTCCTTTGTCAGTCATTAAATGTCTCTTATCTGAGCTCCCTGACGAGCTTATCCTCTTCTGATACTGCCTTTTTCTGATGCACAAATCTGATCATACTTTCTTATTAACCTTAGAATAAAGTTCTTAGCACACTACTGTGACACTCAAGACCTTTCCTAAAGTAGTCCTTGCTATCTCTTGAGTTGCCTCATTGACTCCTCTTTATTGTTCCCTACCTTCTAGTCATGAGATCACTCAGTATTATATCATCGTCATCTTGTCTTATATTCCTTTGTTTTTGCTCTGCCTTGACTTGCCTTTCCCTGCTTTGCTAGCCTCAGCTCCTGCTGCAAAACCACGTTCACTGTAGTATCTTCACTGCTTTCTTGCATCTTTCCCCTTCATAATGTCTCAGTCCTTTGTCTAGCCCTTTTGAACACTTCACAGTTCTGTAAACATTCGCTTCAGCGCATTTTCTTGACAGGTTGGATTGGAACTCTTAGCACAGTACCTGATATATGTGCGACCTGGTAAATGTTTAGATCATCCTTTCCACACATCTGTTAACACCTCTTAGAATGAACTATCAGAGTGGTGCACTGGATGTTTTATTTGTGTGATGATTAGAGTGAATACGTAAGTGGAAGGTCTTGAGAACTGGTTGACTTTACTACTGGCTTGTTGTAAACCTCCTTTTTTAGTTTGCTTACAAATATTTTTAAAGATTACATTTTAAATATCAGTAATAAAATTTTTGACTTTTAAACAGTGTTAGAAGAAAAGAATGTGATCTGACAGAGATGAATACAAGCACTTCCCCCCTTATAACACTTCCCTTTACTTCATGGTATGTTTATAGTGAATGAAATCTCAAATGAACACAGTGATGTAATTTACTTATAACTTTGGATTGGTCATGTCATCTGCAGGAAAATTGCAAGTAGGGACATTTATTTCATTTTGAACTTTTAAGGGGAAAGCAGGTTTACATAGCAAAGAAAAATCATTTACATTCTTGATCTGTAGTGGTAGTTATTGAAATTCATGATGACCAGTCTGTCCTTCTATTCCCTTAACATTGGAATCTTAAATAGTGTTTGTTTTGAATGCTATGCAAAATTTATTTAAAAATATTGCAGAATTCACAGGTGAAAAGTATAATTATCTAATGGCAGGTCATTAGCTCAGAACTTTGAGCTTAGCAAATTTCACTGTCTTCTACCAAGCAATTGAATATCTCAAATGATGACTATTTCAGCAGGCATCTTTAAGTAAGATTAAAGGTAAGAACAATTTTTTCTTTTCAAAATGTTAGTGATGTATTAGTAGTTGTTTAAAAATTTGTTGATCTCAAGTATGCTTTTGTAGTTACAAGATTGTGGTGTACATTTTAATGATGAATTTCATAATTCAAAGAAATTTTATGTAGTGTGCTTTTTCTAATTTTTTAGATTTGTTTTTCTAATATTTTCACTGGTTATTACAATTCTGTCCCTTAAGCAGAATACCAATATGGTTAAAGCCACAAAACAAGATTGGGAACATAAGCCTCTTATTGCTAGTTGTTTCAGTAATTTATTTTATCCTCATCTACCAGTTTCTTAGCCAGTAAAATGAAGAGTAATAAAAACCTGTCACCAACCTCTTTTGCAGAGATATTAAGAAAATTCAGTTTCCCCAGTTGCAATACCAACAATAATAGTAACACATGCTTAATAGCTTTCATTTTAATTGCTGCATAAAATCAGTTTATTAGAATAGCTATATATGAAAATGATTAGCATGGTAATGTTTCTTTTGCAAGAATTTGAGATCAGTCTTTGGTAACATTTCCGGTAATAAGCTAAAAAGGAGAATTCTTTTATGAAATATTTTTAAACTATTTTATAACCAATAGTTATAATAACTTAACAGTTTTTCAAACTGAGTTTAAAATTATTAAATATTTAGAAATAAAAAATCAATTAATATCTACTTTTAGTTTCTTCCAACAGAAACCAAAATTTTTTATGTTTTCTTACAACTTCAACTTGTTATTCTTAAAACAATTATTTTCCCTATATATTATTAAAGCAATGATGTTGTACTTTACACTTGATATTATTTCACCTGTATGAATACTCTTGTTCACAATTAAATACCCGAGAGAATTACAAAACCTTTAACCTGGAAATGATAGACATTTATGTATTTTGTCACTTTTCGGTGCAAATTTTATTCATTTAGATTTTTTTAAGCAGAATTAGTTGAAAATTACTGTAAATACTGCCATATAGTACTTCAACTAAAAGGACTTGTCCTATTTTAAATTATTTACATCTTCATGTAATAACTAAAATGTGCTTAAGAAATTTTGCATAGTTATTAATATCTAGAAAAATAGCATCTATAAACCTAGTTTTTTTAATGTGCCCTTGGAGAATGGACAAGGAGGGGTGTTAGCCAACTCCATATTTCATTAAATAACTATGTCTTTAGCTTTTAGGATGGTTGATAATGTCTGTCCTACTAGATGTCTTCATTTTTGTCCATGAAATTTAAGTCAGTATAGTTGTTGCTTATGTTGAATATGTTAATCCTTAAGTATAGTTTAAGCCTTTATTAAGTTATGAATCACTTAACTATTTATTAATAGCATTTCTGATCAGGTGGACATTCTACATATTCAGATTAAAATTGTTAAATATATCACCAAATATTTATTTATCAGCAATTTAAAACAAAGATCCCTTGGAAAAGCTAGTTTTTAATGTTAAATTGATATTAAAAAAAGATTTTATAGATGACATATGCCTTTATTAATATTGTAATGTTATAGTTAGTATTTTTTAGAAATAAAAGTTTACAAATTTATGTTTAATATTTGAGCTATGCTTATGAATTTTTAAGAGAATACATCCTTCAAAATTCTAAATTATTTCTGTAATTTTACCACCTCTAAAGTAAGTTGTAACATATATTGAAATGACATTACTATTTTGAACTTTATAATAGATAAAATATTTATTTTCTCTCACTTTTTGAGTCCTTTAGTAGTAAATACTGATGCATGTTATATATATTAGACATATAAACTTGCTTTCATTTTTTAAAGAGTAATGTCTTTTTGTCACATAGCTAATGTGTTGTCTTTTTTTGAATTTGTACTTAACATGGAGAACATTTCTTAAGTGCTCTTGTTTTTAGAGAAGGAAATATTTATCTGTATTCATTTATTTAGGACATATATTGAAACTACTATTTATTCTTGTGCATTTTATTTTTCCCTTAAAGTATTTATTATAGAGGTAATTTACTGTTATAGTAAAAATGTACATTAATATGGATCTATATTTAAATTATTTTAAGCATGCAAAAAAATCTGTTTCTTGTTTCTATATTGGTTAAACGTAATATTAAATACTCAATACTTATTTTGTTTTCAAGATTAAAAAATGAAGCTCCCACAAAGGATCAAGTATCTGTGTCTGAGGTAAATTATGTTGCATTTCCTACCTCTTAAAGATTTATAGAATTGAAAGTATTGCTGGTGTGATTTATAAAACTTCAATTCAGTGTGTGTACATCCCTAGGAATTATTGTCATGTTATCACAAAGAAAAATAAATTGAGATTTTTGTTTTCATTAATATAAGAAATATCTAACTCAGTAAAATTATAAAGTGGTTTATTTTGACAAAGACATTATTACCTTTCACATGCTTGTTATTTATTTCAATTAGTAAGCAGTGGAGATAATTTTATGAATTCAAAATTATGAAATCATTAAAATATCACATATTTAACAGACTGGAAAATTAATCTTTTTAGGAAATTCTATTTTCTGAGACTCAAGAAGATTTAAATAATTTTTAATATAGAAGTATTTTGAATACGTTTTAGCTATCTTAAACAGGCGATGTGAATATATACTCAGAGTTATCATATAAATATTTTACTGGGCAGTCTGGGCTTCTCTGGTGGCTCAGTGGTAAAGAATCCACCTGCACTGCAGGAGACATAGGTTCCACCTCTGGGTTGGGACAATTCCCTGTCAAGGCAACCCATGCTGGTACTCTTGCCTGGGAAATGCCATGAACAGAAGAGACTGGTTGGGCTGCAGTTCATGGGGTCACAAAAGAATGGGACATGACTTAACAACTAAACAACAACAAAACTGGGCAGTCTAATGTATGAGTGTAGAAATAATTTTGCTTTTGTAGTTGCTTTCTTGATGTCAGTTCTTAAAATATTGCATAATATAGCTTGTCTCTTTCTGAGTAAAAGTGAAGCAAGGTAGGTTCAACATTTATTTTTTGAGTAGCATTTCTATGTTGTAGAGTAAATAAGTGAAACCTAGGCAGTACCAGCCTTCTCCCATGTGGCTGTCTTTTACAGAAAGCTTTCTTTTGTTTGACAGATTTTTAGCTACAAATAAATGTCTTTACTGGATATATGATTTCTTGGTTACTGGTTTATTTTGGTGTTTGTATTTTTGAGGAATTGATACATTTTATCTATTATGAATTTATATGTATACAAATGTTTGTAGTAGTCCCTTATTATTTTGACGTCTGTGGGGTCTGCAATGATAATCTCTTTTATTCTTGATGTCGATGTTTTGTGTGCTCTTGTTTCTAATGTTATCATATATTTTACTTTTAATCAGGTTACAAAGACAGAATACAGTGTTACTATTTTTGTTTTAAATAGTCTTTTTTAAAGCAATTAAATACTTAAACAATTTTTGTATTCACCTTTATTCTTACCATTTCTAGTTCTTGCTCTTTCTTTATGTAGTTACTGATTTCTGTCCAGTATCACCTTCCATTTGCCTAAACAACTTCATTTGAAATATCTCATGTTGCAGATCTACTGGTAATTATTTATTCCATGCTTTTTTCCTTCAAAAAAATCTTTTGTTTTTCATTTTTAAAAATAAATTTTGGTGAGTATAGAATTCTGGATTTACTGTTTTCTTTCAGCAGTTTACAGACATCATTTCTTGTCTCTTGGCTTGCATATTTTCTGATGAAATGTCTTACTATAGTTTTTGTCTTTGTTTCTACATGGGTACGTAAGTATGATTTTCTTTGGTTACCCTCAAGGTTTTGTCTTTGTCTTTAGTTCTTATCAGTTCGAACATGATGTGTCTTAAGTCTGGTTTGTTCATTTGTTTGTTTATATGTTTATCTATTTATCTATTTATTTTTGACATTCATCCTGATTGGTATTCTCTGCCCTGTCCTGTATCTTCTACTTCTGGGGTTTCAGTTTCACGCATGTTATACCATTTGATGTTAATTCCTGTTCTTAAATGCTCTGTTCTAGTCTCCCCACCTCACCTATCCCCATACTCTTTTTTCTTTTTTTCTTTTTAGTGTTTCAGTTTGGGTAATTTTTATCTATTGACCTGTTTACTGATTCATTTTTTTTTAATTGTGTAAGGTCTATTGATGAACCCATCAAAAAATTTTTGTATTTCATTTCTGTCATTGTGGTTTGCTTGGGTTATTTTCCCTAGCATTTGCATTGGTTATTAGAGTTTCTGATCTTTTGATAAAGTTTCCATCTGATCATGTGTATTTCCTCCTTTTTCTACCAAAGCATATAACATAGTAATCATAATGACTTAAAATTGTCTTTCTAGTAGTTTTAATAGCTGGGTTATATCTAAGTATTTTTCTGCTGATTGTTTTGTCTTCTGACATTACATTTTTTTCCCCTTGCATTTTCTGTGAATGTGTGGTTGAAAGCAAAGCATTATGTGTTGGACTAAGATAAATAGTATCTGAAAATGGGCATGCCTTTTCTCATCTTAGGCCATTAGTGTGAGATTTGGGCCAGCTAGTAGTGAGTTGGAAGAAGGTAGTGACACCCCACTCCAGTACTGTTGCCTGGAAAATCCTATGGACGGAGGAGCCTGGTAGGCTGCAGTCCATGGGGTCTTGAAGAGTCGGACACGACTGAGCGACTTCACTTTCACTTTTCACTTTCATGCATTGGAGAAGGAAATGGCAACCCACTCCAGTGTTCTTGCCTGGAGAATCCCAGGGACAGGGGAGCCCGGTGGGCTGCCGTCTGTGGGGTCACACAGAGTCGGACACGACTGAAGTGACTTAGCAGCAGCAGCAGCAGTAGTGAGTTGACTTGAGTTTATTTTTATCTCTACAGCTACCCTTCATATACTGCCAAGTTCAATTCCTATAGTATTTCCTTGTGCTTAATGTGGAAGTTATGTTACTGGAGGGTTTTTTTTCTCAGTATCCTTGCTCCACACTCAGCTTTAGTCTTTGTTTTGTGAGATTGAGCCATGGAGATTTTCTTTCTCTCTCTTTGCACTCTTGCCTTTCTTCCAACAGTACTGCTGTTGCTTATTATTTGATGTTTGCTATCCTAGTGGGCTTCCCTGGTGACTCAGATGGTAATGAATCTGTCTGGAATGCAGGAGATGTGGGTTCAGTCTCTGGGTTGGGAAGATCCCCTGGAGAAGGGAATGGCAACCCACTCCAGTATTCTTGCTTGGAAAATTCCACGGACAGAAGAGCCTGGCAGGCTACAGTCCATGGGGTTGCAAAGAGTCAGACATGACTGAGAGGCTAACACTTTCACTTTCTTTTCATCCTAGTGGTGGGTGGTAGGGGTTGGTGTGATGTTGTCTGTTGTTCTGAGGTTTTCAAGCTGGCTCTGTAGAATAGAAATGTTTTCTTCTGTCACCCAGCCACAGTTGGCCCCTATGCCCTGGGGATAGCAGGGTTTGCCTCTCTTTTTTCCGAATATGTAAAGGCATGGACGTAAAGAAAACCTATGAATTCATAATTTCTAACATCCATGGACTCTTTCCTAATGTATTCATAGTTGAATAAACTCATCAGACTCTTAACTTTCCTTTGATTGCCCAGTTGCATCTGTGTCAAGTAAAACCAACCTTTTCATACATCAACCAACTTCCTGAAGTTTTTTTTTTTTTTTATTAAAAGCAAAAAAGCTTACGATAAAAATTTAGCAGGCCGTAAGCAGAGTTAAAGGAAGCCATATTACATGGAAGGCTACATAGAACAGTTTTGGTGTGGGTACTTCTTTCAAGCATATATGTGCTGTGGATAGTCCCTTAATAGACCCAGGCATTTAAGTACACATGTAGTATGGTGGATAGCTTGAATCAGTCTTCAAGGTTTTGATCTGATACACTGAAGTGGAATCAGTGTTATACCTCAATAATATTTTCCTGTTGTCATATTTTTGTTTGTATAGTTTTACATTTCCTCCATCAAAATTAATTCCTTTCATAGTATATAGACTGTATATGGGAATTCATATTATATAGTAGTTTTCTAAAACAGCCTCTGTTCTGCTACTCTGTATAAATTGCAACATTTTACTGCTTTCATATCCTCACTATATGTATACCATAACTCTGTAGTCTTAGTTTAGTTTCATTATAACTAAGTAAAGGCTAAGAGAGAGAAGTTAGGTACAGATGCCTTTCTCTTTACTTGCTTCCTTCCTTGGCTATTAGGGAACACTTGATAGCAAGTTCTAGAAATTTGTATTGACAGCAAAGATTAATAAAATTATTTCCCTGTCCCCAAGGTGGTCAGAATCTAGTAGGACAATTAGACATGAAAAAATTATAATCCAATATTTTAAGCATATCAGCTTAAAATCATATCAGCTTTCGTGTGGTAGGTTCACACGAAAAAGTATTTCTCTCTTTTTAAAAAAATTTTTTTTTTCAATTCAAACATACACATAAAAATAGGGGTTCCCTGTTATTTCATTAATGAAATGACAAGTTAGTCTATTCCTTTAAGGCTGCTTGGGGATATCCATAAAGAATTTCTAAGGTCTTTGTTATTCTTTTGTGTTATGTTTTGGTTTTTTTTTTCTTGGCTTTGTAAGTTTTTCAGACATGAGAGTTTCAGACTTTGTAAAATTACATTTTATCTTTATCAAATTAAAAGTTAAAAATTTGTGTGGATAGTTTATCATAAAAGTAGTGACTCATCTTCACTCTTTTCCATTCAGGTCTTTAGAGACAGCCATTTTCAACTCTTTCAGCTATTAAATCTCTTATTTATTATATTATTATTTATTAATATAACTATATTTTGATGTCTTTTTTTGAACTATGACTGATTGTTAATAGTAGTTAAGGATTTACTTCTCTAGACCACCATCCCTACTTTCCTCTTTCCTCCTAACCCCAGCATCCCAGCCAGGGCCAGAATTAGAGTGAGGCAAATAAGCCTCACCTCTGGCGAAAAATTTAAGGGGGCTTCAAAAAAATTCAATAATCAGATAAACATTTTCATTTATATTTTTAAGAATAAAAATTAATGCAAAGTAATCCATGATGAGCATAATTTCAAAGCTGTAATTAAAGACAACATCCAGCCCTGTCCTTCTGTGACCCTGAGAGTCATGAACATAGGTAATATAAATACAAGGTCTCACTTCTCTTTTTTTTTTTATGGTCCTTGCTCAGTCATGAGGGAAGGTGACACATTTTCATTGCTTGTAACTTCACATGTTACTGCTAAGTAAAAGGGAAAGTTATTATTAATTATAAATCTATGTGATTTTTTTACAACATTATTAAGAGCACTAAGGTAAGTAATACTGATGTTAGTTATTAATATATTTGACCTTTCATAAATAAGATTGATGTGATGAAATGTTCTTACCAGGAAGCTTTATACTTTCTTCACTGAAAACAGTGAAATTTATTGTTACTCACTTGTTTATATAAAAAAAAATTTTCACTACCTTTTTCACCACATTGGTCTAGAAATCTGATATATAGTTTTCTGTTGTTTATAGTAATTGATTCTTGTAT
This sequence comes from Ovis aries, assembly GCF_016772045.2. Lineage (NCBI taxonomy): Eukaryota > Metazoa > Chordata > Mammalia > Artiodactyla > Bovidae > Ovis > Ovis aries. The sequence continues at coordinate 51,869,056 of NC_056060.1, forward strand.
TTTTCATACAAACGTTTATGTAGACCTGTTTGTTAAATATTATAACTTAATATTCAATGTTAAATAATTAATACTGAATGTATTAATTAAAAATAAGTGTATTTAAAATTTATACTAAAAATTCTTTAAATATAACATCTAAAAACTCAAGTGGTCCATTGTTTAGAAGAAGTGAAATGCGTGTAAATGTAAAGGTTAATCAGAATTATAGGAGAGAGTAACAGGTTTGGCATAAAAAAAATTTCAGCTACTTAAAATGAAATCTAATGTTGACACTATTAAAGTAGAATTACTGTGAAATTTAGAGTTAAATAAAGAATTTTTTTTAATTGTGAAAAAGACAAGAAAATGAAATGTTAGAAATTTCAGAAGCTAGTAATATAAAGCATGTGCAATAAAATAAGGAAATGCCATTGAATTAAAATTATAATTCATTGCAGCCACCTATTTCTAATAAAATGATTTTAATAGAGCATAGGCCCATCCAAGAACAAAATGCAAATTTTAAAGTATGTCTTTCACCTGGTGGGCACAGATTTTCTAAAGCTGAGTCTTTTAAAAGTAGTCTAGTGGTGAGTAATTAATTGTGATTGGATTATTTATTCCAGAGAATCCTTGTCTTTAGTTTTTTTCCTGTGCATTCTTTTTGCAAAAAAGCAATGAAATTAAATATTTGTAACTCAAACAAATGATTTCAAAGGTTTGAAAAATTTAAACAGAATTTGTGATAATGAAAATTTCATATTTCATCATGATGCTTTTTTAAATGGACATGTTTTTTAATGTGTATCAAACTGATAGTTTAATAGGTGATGCTTTATAGAATGTGATAAAATATATGAGTGACTTTACATATGTATGTTTTGTATAAAAAATAATTTCTCTCAAAGGATCGCAAGAAATTATTGGAAATTCAGATCCTGAAATACTCTAAATTCAGTTGAACTAAATATTAAAATCATATAGCTAATCATTAAAAATATTCTGTGTTTCATTTTTGTAGTAAAGTTCAAAACATTTATAGTGTTACTACGAAATCATGTTGTCTGAAATACTATGGAGAATGAAAGAACCAAAACAGTTCTTTTTACTTTTTTATTATAAACCAGGTAGGTATAGTACATCATGAGTGAATGTTTTTGATTACTAGGTATATTTACATTAAGAATGATATCATTGCAAGAGAAGAAAGTTTCAACTTAATTAAAATAAAACAAGTTGGATAATTATACCTCAATAAAGCTATTATTAAAAACAAACTAGACATGGTCTATATTATCACATTTTGATAAGGTAGAAAGGGATATTTATATTAAAAAATTGTCATGGCCAGGATATGATAATGGAGTAGATATGGCAGATGTGTACAAGTTTGTATAAGCCAGTATTTCTCTCCCTAAATAATTATGCCAAATTTGTGCCTTCCTCAGCTCATAATCATAATTTAATATAAAAAATTATACATCTGTAAATTCAAATATGATCATCTTTTTTTCTTAGTATTGTACAAAGGATATATATTTTAGGAGTGGGGTAGTATAGGAAGCAGATGAAATATTCTTGTCAATTCTGAAAACAATATTAAAATCACATACAGATCCCTGGTAGGCATCAAGATTAAACTCAAGCAAGATACTTGATACTTTATACACAAATTAGACATTTATCAGATATGAAAAGAAATAGTTTCAAATGTCAGAATACTTTATGTTGAGATCAAAAACATCTTGGTAAAAATACAGATTTTTACAAAAATTATCTATATGGGATGATATTTTGAACAAAGTGGCAAAAGTTTAATAAAGTTTTACAGTTAGAAAACATGACCGTGTATAAATCTCCATGCTTTATAAAAATCCTGTTCTTTTGCTTTCCACAAATGAGAGAAAGTAATGTTGAAAGTGTATCCAATGAATGTAAAACTTGAGCAAGAGATGTGAATATTCTCCCTGAATTTGAAAATAAATGAAAAAGAAATTAGCAATGTATGATTCACTAAACGAGAATATTGATAATTATGGGGAAAGTGCTTATCAAGTAAACATTCAGGTTATAAATGCCCTAACTTCATATTTGAAATAGATATATGAAAAATGAAATGTCTTCAGATTTTGAACTTTTAAACTGGAGCAAAGTTATTTTCTATAAATTACATCTGATTTACAAAAAGCAGCTGCTAACTCAGTTCTTAAATGTTTTGACAAATAAGTTCTATAGAAATTTCATATGAAATAGTTTAAAGCAACATACAATATAAGCACTATATTTGTGTCTTCTAAAACTGATTAACAAAGTGATACCCAGATTTTAAAACAATGCCACAGTCACGGTAAAAAGAAGTTTCGGTAAGCTAATTTTAAATTATTTAAAATTGTCATTTGATCAAGAGAAATTGCCAAATATGATAGTTTACTTATTTGAAAACAAGATAAGAAAAAAATAGATTTTGAAAATATTATTGATGTGCTTGCTTCCACTAAAACCAGTAAAGTAAAATAGTAACAAATTCTGGTTTTTGTTGGAATAAAATGTTTAAACTTAAACTACTATTTGAGTTTAATATACTTACTTTTCAAGTTTTCAGCACTTTTCAACTACGTAAGTGTTCTGTGGGGAAAAACTTTTAAACTATACAGAGAGGAGGATTCTGAGAAGATGGCACAGTAGGAAGCACTAGGGATCTGGCTTCCCACCTAGATAGCAATTGCACAGGCTGAATCTATCTGATATAACTTTTTTGAAACTCTTAAGTCTGTTGAAGGCTTGTAACTTCCAGAAGACTTGGAGAGTGAATTTCAGTTAACTTCCATCAATTTAAGCACTTAACACTGTAGCAACCATATGGCAGGCGACTGTGCCCATGTTCCTAGAGCAGCTTGCACACAACTTATGGGAGCTAGAGTGGGCAAAAAAGACCTTGTCCTCCAGGTACTGGGAATCTGTGCTGTTATCATTGATTGCAGCTTCTTAACACAGTTTTGAAGACAAGGAAGTGGGCTCAGTATTTCTGCACCTCCTCCCTTTCTTGCAAGCACCTTCCCCTCCAGCTGAAGTGACTTCCAAGGGATTTAAGTGCACAAAGCCCTTTTTCTTCCTTCATTTTTCTCTTTTCCCCCTTTCAGGAGCCAGATATTAACAACTTATTGAACAGTGACATATTAATATATCTTTTATTACCTGAACCTTATTGACCAAAGTGTTTCAACATTCACTTTCAAAACGAATTGCCAGCCACCAGCATTAGTTTCTGCAAAAATCCCCTGGTCAATAATGTGTTTGGGGATTGTCCTAACACGTTATTGTCCTAGTCAATAAATGTGACTAGAACATTCAAAATCAACTGTATATGTGGGTAAAATTAGAAAGTGATTGTATATCCCAAGGGAAACACTGAGGAAAGACATGAGAAGACCTCAAGTTTACACCTCAGGCTGATTTGGAAACAGAGATAGCCTACAACAATAAAAATTTTTAAAATAGAACCAGAAAATGCTGGGCTAGGGGGAGAATCTGATTCTCAGAGTTACTACATTATTAGACTCAGAGTTCAACACTCCAGTGTTCAAGAAACAAGGCGTACAAAGAAACAGGCAAGAATGGCCCATTCAAGAGAAAAAATTCAACAGAAACTTCGAAAAATACATGTGGCAGATATACTAGACAAAGACTTTAAAACAACTGTCATAAAGATGCCCAGAGAACAAAAGAAAGGTGTGATGAAAGTCAAGAATATAGTATATGAACAAAATGGAAATATAAGTAAAGGGATAGAAAACCTAAAAGGAAATTCTGGAGATGAAAAGTGCAATAACTGAAGTTGAAAAATTCACTAGAGTATTCAAAGGCAGATTTGAGAAGAGAAGAATCAAAAAACTTTGAAGTTAAGACAGTAAAAGTTATTGAATTTGAGGAACAGAAAGGAAACAGCTTGGAGAAAAGTGAACAGAGCCTAAGGGAGGTATAGGCCACCATGGAGCAGAGCAGTGTGGACATGATGAGAATCTCAGAAGGAAAAGAGAAAGGGTCCGAGAGACTATTCGAAGAAAAAGAGATTGCAGACTTCCCAAATTTGATGAAATACATGAATATAACCATTCAGGAAACAAAGAATTCCAAGTAAGGTGAATTCAAAGAGACCCACACTGAGATATATTATAATTAAACTTCCAAAAGGTAAAGCAAGAATCTTGAAAGCAGGAAAGAGAAATGAATCATCACATACAAGGCATTCTTAATAATATTATCAACAGACTTCTAATCAGGAATGTTGGAAGTCAGCAGGCAGCAGGTTGAGATATTCAAACCACTACAAAGAAAAAAACTTATCAAGAATTCTATATCCCACAGTACTATCCCTCAGAAGTTAGAAATTAAGACATTGTCACATAAAACTAAGAGTTCTTGACCACTAGATCTGCCCTACCAGAAGTGCTCAGGGAATTCTCCATGGTGAGACAAAAGAGCAGTACATGAAACTCAGCTCTGTAGCAAAATAAGTATCTCAATAAAGGTAAGTGCATGGGCAGTTTTAAAACTAGTACTTTGTAACAGTGATTTGTAGTTGTACCTAATACTTTTTGTTTTCTTACGTGGGTTAAGAGATGAATTAATTTAATAAAAACAATTAGTGTAAGACCAAATATTTCTCTAACTCTGGTCTGCAACTCCAAATTTTGTTTCCTACATAAGTTAGGGTACTAATGCATTTAGTTTATATCTAGGTATATAATGAATAAAGTTGTAATTTTGTGACATGGACAAAAGGAATGGGCATGGAACTATAAAGGAACAAGAGTTTTTATATTGATATCTTATTGAAGTTAGTGGGTATAAATTTGTATTGGAGAGTTATAACTTTAGGATGTTAAACATAATCCTCAGAAGTAACAATGAAAACAGCTGTAAAACATACACAAGGGGAAATGAGAAAAGAACTTAAACATTTCACTACAGAAAATCAGTTAAACAGAAAACTGGTCCGTAATGCAAGAAATGAGAGCCAAACAAGTTGTAAGATATATAGAAAACAAATAGCCCAATGACAGATAAGTCCCTCCTTATCAATAATTAATCTGAATGTAAATGAATTAAACTTCCCAATCAAAAGATGAGGTTAGCAGAGTGGATAAAAACACATGATCCAACTACATGCTGTGTACAAGGACTCACTTGAAATTCAAAGACACAAGGTAAAAGTGAAAGGATGAAAAATAGTCCATGCAAATAGTAACCAAAAGAGCATGGATGGCTTTACTAATAGCAGACTATTAAAATAGACTTTCAGTCAAAAAAGCTTATAAGAGAAAAGGAGAGACATTATATATTAATAAAAAATTTAATGCTGCAAGAAAATATGTTATGAATATTTACACACCTAATAATGGACCATCAATTTATATGAAGGAAAAATTCATAGAGTTGAAGGGAGAAATAGACTATTTTGCAGTCATAGTTGGAGACTTCACTAACCTACTTCCAATAATTGATAGAATAATCAGACATAAGTAGGGAACTAGGAAGTTTATTAATAAACCTGTTAGATTTTGCATACATACACAGAACACTGTACCCAGCAATGACAGAATACACTTTCTTGTCAAGTGCACATGGGACATTTTCCAGGATAGACCATATAGTAAGCCACAAAGTAAGCATCAGTGAATTTTAAAATATAGATGTCATACAAAGTATCTTCTCTGATCACATCAGGACAATATCAGGGATCAATAATAAAAGGGGAAATGAAAAATTCATCAGATCATAGAAACTAACACACTTTAAAACAACCAGTGGTTTTTAAAGAAGAAATCACAATGGAAGTTAGAAAATACTTAGATCTAAGAATGCAAGCAAAAACACAACATAACCAAAACTTTAAAAATTCAGTGGAAGTGATACTGAAGGAGAAATATATGGTTGTAAATCCTTACATTAAAAAATGAGAGATCTCAAAGCAACAACCTAACTGTACAACTTAAGGAACTAAAAAAAAAAAAGCAAACTAAACCCAGAGCTAGCAGAAGGAAAGAAATAAGATTAGTGTGGAAATAAATGAAATAGAGAATAGAAAAGCAATAGAGAAAAATTGGCTTATTGCAAAGACCAATGGAATTGAGAAGCCTTTAGCCATAAATAATTAAAAAGAGAAGATTTACTAAAATCAGAAATGAAAGTTGGGACAGTAGAACTGTTTCTATAGAAACAAAAATGATAGAGTACTGTGAACTGTATGCCAGTGAATTGGATAACCTACATGAAATGGACAAGTTGCTAGAAACTCAAAACAGCAGGACTAATGATAAAGAAATAGAAAACCTGAATAGGCACATAACTAGAGTGAATCAGTAATCAAAAATCTAACAAAACCTCTTGACCTGACAACTTCTTTAGTGAATTCTAAAAAACATCTAAATAAGAACTAACACCTCTTCTTTTACACTTTTCCAAGGATTGAAGTGGAAGAAATAGTTCTAAACTCATTCTACGAGGCCAGCATTACCCTGATACCAAAGCCAGAAAAAGACACTACAAGAAAGAAAACTAGACCAAATTCCTTATGAACATTGATGCAAATATCCTCAACAAAGTTCTAGTAAACAAAATTCAACCACATATTAAAAGGATTATATACCATGAACAAATGGGATTCATTCCTGAAATGCAGGAGTGGTTCAATATATGAATATGATCAATGTAATAAGCCAAATCAATGAAAGAAAGCAATAAAAGCCACATTATTACCTCAATTGATGCAGAAATTGTGTTTGACAAAATTCAACACACTTGAATAATAAAAATGCTCAGCAACCTAGGAATAGAAGGAAACTACCACAACATAAATAAGCCATATAAGAAAATCCCCACAGCAAACATCATACTCAATTGTAAAAGACTTAAAAGATTTATTTATTTTATTTTATTTTATTTATTTTATTTTTTATTTTTTTTTAATTTAAAAATCTTTAATTCTTACATGCGTTCCCAAACATGAACCCTCCTCCCACCTCCCTCCCCATAACATCTCTCTGGGTCATCCCCATGCGCCAGCCCCAAGCATGCTGTATCCTGCGTCAGACGTAGACTGGCAATTCAATTCTTACATGATAGTATACATGTTAGAATGCCATTCTCCCAAATCATCCCACCCTCTCCCTCTGCCTCTGCGTCCCAAAGTCCGTTATACACATCTGTGTCTTTTTTGCTGTCTTGCATACAGGGTCGTCATTGCCATCTTTCTAAATTCCATATATATGTGTTAGTATACTGTATTGGTGTTTTTCTTTCTGGCTTACTTCACTTTGTATAATCGGCTCCAGTTTCATCCACCTCATCAGAACTGATTCAAATGAATTCTTTTTAACGGCTGAGTAGACTTAAAAGATTTAATTAGAAGAAGGCAAGATAGCCACTTTCACTACTTCTTTCCAACATAGTACTGGAAAGAGCAGTTAGTCAAGAAAAAGAAAAAGCATCCAAACTGGAAAAGAAGTAAAATTATCTATGTTGGCAGATGGTATCATTTTAGATATAGAAAACGCTAAGGATTCCACACAAAAACTATATTAGAATTAAAGTTAATTCAGCCAAATAGTAGGATACAGAGTCAACACACAAAAATTGATTGTATTTCTATACACAAGAAATGAACGATCTAAAAAGGAAATTACAAAACAATTTGCAATAGCATAAGAAAATAAAGTACTTAGGAATTAACTTACCAAAGAGGTAAAAGACTTCTACAAAGAAACTATAAAACCTTGCTGAAAGAAATTAGAGAAGCTATAAATGGAAAGACAATCCATGTTCATGAATTGAAAAACAATATTGTTAAAACACCAGTACTATTCAAAGCAATCTACAGATTCATTGGAATCCTTACAGAAATCCCGAAGATTTTTTTTTTTTTTTTTGCAGGAGTAGAAAAACTCATCCTAAAATGTATATGGAAACTCAAGGAACTTCAAATAGTCAAAACAACTTTGAAAAAGAAAAAAGCAGCAGTCAAACATCCTGATTTTGAAATTTACAATGAAGCTACTATAAACAAAACAGTGTGGCATTAAGACAGACCCATAGACCAGTGGAATAGAATAAAGAGCCTTGAGATAAACCTTTATATATAGGGTCAAATGATTTTATAAGAATGCTAAGACCAATGATGAAAGGACAGTCTGTTTAATAAATGATGCTGGCAAAACTGGATATTCACATGCAAAGAATTAAGTTGGACTTTTACCCAGCACTATACACAAACACTATATACAAACATTAACTCAAAATTGATGAGGGGATTAAGTGTAATACCTGAAATGATAAAACTCTTAGAATAAAACAAAGGACAAAAGCTTCATGATGCTGAAATTGGCAGTGAGTTTTTGGTTATTGCACCAAGGCACAGGTAATGAAAGAAAAAAATTGTACAAATTAAAAATTTTTGCATCAAATCAAAACCACAATGAGGTACCATTTCACACCAGTCAAAATGGCTGTGATCCAAAAGTCTGCAAGCAATAAATGCTGGAGAGGGTGTGGAGAAAAGGGAACCCTCTTACACTGTTGGTGGGAATGCAAACTAGTACAGCCACTGTGGAGAACAGTGTGGAAATTCCTTAAAAAACTGGAACTAGAACTGCCATATGACCCAGCAATCCCACTGCTGGGCATACACACTGAGAAAACCAGAATTGAAAGAGACATGTGTACCCCAGTGTTCATCACAGCACTGTTTATAATAGCCAGGACATGGAAGCAACCTAGATGTCCATCAGCAGATGAATGGCTAAGAAAGCTGTGGTACATATACACAATGGAGTATTACTCAGCCATTAAAAAGAATACATTTGAATCAGTTCTAATGAGGTGGATGAAACTGGAGCCTATTATACAGAGAAGTAAGCCAGAAAGAACACCAATACAGTATACTAACATATATATGTAATTTAGAAAGATGGTAACAATAACCCTGTATGTGAGACAGCGAGAGAGACACAGATGTATAGAACAGTCTTTTGGACTCTGTGGCAGAGGGCGAGAGTGGGATGATTTGGGAGAATGGCATTGAAACGTATAATATCATATGTGAAACAAATCGCCAGTCCAGGTTTGATGCATGATACAGGATGCTTGGGTCTGGTGCACTGGGATGACCCAGAGGGATGGGATGGAGAGGGAGGTGGGAGTGGGGTTCAGGATGGGGAACACGTGTATACTCCTGGCAGATTCATGTTGATGTATGGCAAAACCAATACAATATTGTAAAGTAATTAGCCTCCAATTAAATTTATATTTTTAAAAATTTGTGCATCAAATATTCTATCTGGAGAATAAAAAGGCAACCCATAGAATCCGAGGAAATATTTGCAAATCATATATCTGATAAGAGATTAATATCCAGAATATATAGATAATTCATAAATACAATAACTACAAAAACCACCCAATTAAAATATGCATAAAGGACTTGAACAGACGTTTTTTTCAAAGAACATTTATCAATGGCCAATAAAAGGTTGCATATAAAAAGATGTGCAATGCCACTAATTATTAGATAAATACAAATCAAAACTACAGTGAGGTACCATTTCACACCCATTAGACTGGTTACTTTTTAGAAAAAGAAACATAAAAACCCCACAAAGTCTCCAGAACCAGAAGACAAATGATGATGATGATGTGAAGAGATTGGAGACCTTGTGCATTTGAGTGAGTGAAAGTTGCTTAGTCGTGTCTGACTCTTTGCAAATCCATGACCTATACAGTCCATGGGATTCTCCAGGCCAGAATACTGGAGTGGCTAGCCTTTCCCTTCTCCAGGGGATCTTCCCAACCCAGAGATCAAATCCAGGTCTCCTGCATTGCAGGCTGATTCTTTACCAGCTGAGCTACAAGGGAAGCCCAAGAATCCTGGGGTGGGTAGCCTATCCCTTCTCTAGTGGATCTTCCCGACCCAGGAATCGAACTGGGTTCTCCTGCATTGGCAGGCTAATTCTTTACCACAGAGCCGCCAGGGAATCCCAACATCACAATTTTTGGTACCACTATACTGAGCTAGGAAGTGTATGATAATTTTCTTTCCTATACTTTTTTTTTTTTTTCTGGGGTAAAATTATATTTTTACTGATTTGTTTACTCTTCTGTGCACCTAATGCTGTTTTTTAAATGCTGCAGTTTGTTCAGTATCTGGAAGTATTTTTTCAGAATGTTCACACACATCCAAAAAAATTGTTGAATCTGGAGATCTCTTTTGTTGGCTTTAGTTTAAACTAGTTACTCTCTAAGCTTGGTGCGTAGTTTGTTGATCAAAATTTTACCTTGCCACTTTGTTGTGTTGGATGTCCTGTTTCCTGAACTGTGAGTCCTCCTGTTATTGTTTTACTCCTTATTGTGATGAAATATGTCCTTTAACAATTTCCACAGAAAGGTTGCATCTTTTTTCACTTCGTGTAAATTTATAACTGTATTTATTATAATGGTATTAATGGTTTGGCTGAATTCATAGAAAACATTTTTCCTATGCATTTTTGAAAGTATTGTTTTCATTATGTCTGATGCCATTTTTGGTCCACTTGGTGTTTATATTATTTTGTTCTTTGGCAACTTTAATGTTTATCTCAAGTGTTTTGAAAATTTCATATGTTCACCCATCATCCTTTTTTCTTTCATTATGGTAGAAATTTGATAAGCTTTGTAATCTTAGATATTTACGTTTGGGGGAAATTTTCTTGTTTTATTTCTTTGGTAAATTTTCACTTTTATTTTCTTCTCTGTTCTCTCTCTCTCTCTTTTTTTTTTTGGAAACTCCTATTGATGACAGCTATTTCCTGCATCAACTTCTCTGATTGTATGGCATTTTCTTTCTTGCCTTCCATCTTTTTGTCTTTTCATTTGGTCTTTCAAAAAAGATTTTCTAAACTTAATTACTTATTTAAGTTGCCATATATTTATTTTGAATTGCTCTTTAGTTTTTTATTTGTTCTTCAGTTTTCAGTTTTTTTGTTATTGTTTAATGGATATAATAATATATCATACCTCCAGGAATATTGAATATATATAGCATATATGTTTATTTTGTTTCCAGCAAAGTCTCTGATATCTCCTAGCCTCTTTCTTTATTCTCGTTTATTTTAATCTGTGTAATGTAAAGGATGTCTACACCTTGAATGTTCATTCATGTTAAAAATTAAAGCGTAAAAAAGATTATCAAAAACCCTATGTTTGTACAGGGACAGGTTGTACATTGTAGCATGCCACAGGGTACATTCCTATTTTATTTATCTATTCCCGTTAGTACTCCTAAAATTTATTGGTTTATGGTACTAGAAAATAAAAATATGAAATTTTTAAAATATTGTTACTTAAAATATATAAATATTTTCCTGAAAAATAACTATTTGCAAACAAAAGGAAATTTATTTAGAATAAATTGTTCTACACTTTAGCTTGTCTGTTTAATGTCTAGTTAAGCAGAAGGAAACTAGATTCTTGTGTTTCTGCATTCAGTCTGTTGTGGTATATTTTGGTTGAAATATATGAAGAATACCCAGCTTCAATCAGTACTTTAATAATCTTCTCAGATAATTGTGATATTCTTTTTATGACATCAAAATTAGACATGTGGAAATTTTCTTAAAGCTTTGTTGCAGTGTGGAATCTGATATATCACTGAACATTTTGTACTCTGTAGTTCATTAAAATCTACTAGTCAGGCTTGCACTTTGTTTGGATCTTTTATCCGTATGTGATTTTATAACATTGTTCATTAGTCATTTAGAATATATTGGTTCACAAGTCACGTAGATCTTCCAAGTTTTGCCATGTTTCATACTACAAATCAGGTAATCACATTCATTAGTATTAGCATTTATCTCATGAAAAGTAGATGCAAGTTATCCTAAGATTTAAACTTTTCTTGAATTTTATTCCTGGAAACAAACACTGTTTGATTGTTTACTTTAATGTGACATACTCATTTTGTCAGTTCTGAAGAAAATGCCTTCTGAATACTCGGGTCTAAATATTCATAGTTTAACAGTCACTCGGGTCTAAATATTCATAGTTTGACAGTCATTCTTTAAAAATAAAAATGATGTTCCATGAAAAAGAATTTGGCCAAGTTCATCTTGCAACTAAATCACAGACCCAAGTGTTTTTAGTGTGCAGCAGCAGTACTTTATGCATGCTTGGTATTTCATTACACAGACTATTCAAAAGACATGTACTCAAGGGTTGACATTTAGTAAAATTAATTCTACTGCTGGTATATGCCAGTGGAGAATACAGTGACTGGTTCAATGTCAGTGCCTTGATTTATGTTAAAATGTCAGCTTTTTTACTCATTACTCCTTAGTACCAAGAATTTTAACCTCACATGCCTCCTAAAAGTGTCTTGGAGGCCCCATATGTCTGTGAACCAACTTGGAGAACTGCTGACATGGATTATGTTGTGAAGGTTGCTTCATGGATTACTGTGCTGTATGACATGCTCAGTCTGCTTGGCAGTTTTTTAGACTTCAGCATAGGAAAATCAGATGCTGAGGTGACTTATTATTTGGTGGGGAGGATGCTCTCAAAGTCTTTGAGGCTGATAATTTTCTTCAAAGAGGAATCTCCTAGATTCCAACTGGGGTTGGTGGAGTGATGAGTGGTTCCTCTGGCTGCTAGCATTCTGGGAGCCAGGTAGAGAGATAAATGAGGATCACTTTATTCAGTTTATGGACCTTTACTAAATTTTTCTGTTTTCTTTCGGTACCTCATACCTGCCGTTTGCCATTCCTGGTGTTAACAAGTCCCTAGACAGTCTCCAGCTCAGAGACTTGGCCTTTGGCTTAAGCAGTAGAGGAAAGAATAGGTACCTGTTGTGTGAGTTGGGGAAAGAGTATTTAGATTTCTCAGCAGTATTCATTCTTTATCTTTACCTTTCATGTATTAACTATTATACTGAATTTCTCCAAATACCATATCTCTTAACTTCTCTGGGAAAATTTATTCTCTTTTCCTTGCACTCCCCTGTTTAAATGTTTAGTTATCACTTCCTCCACACTGTGAAGTTAATTTCCATTCCTCCAGCTACTTTCCATTTACAAATTTGTTGAAATCTCTTTGACAGTTAGTATGCTTTGATGCTTTCTTGGTCTTTATGAGTGGAAATTGTTTTTTTCCTTGCCCTCTTTTTAGTAGTGTTTTTGGAGAGCGGAGAAATACATGTATGTGATTAATATACCATGATCACTTTCGCAGACTTGAATCAATCACTCTTAGTGACCAAAAGTTGGACCTAGATTTGATGCTTCACCACTTAACTGTGGTTTTGCCTTGGGTTTTCTATTGATGCTTAACCCACACAGTCTTTATTCTCATTTGTAGAAATGGAGTTTATAATATCTAATAATGAAGATTAAATGAGACAGTGAATGTAAAGTTCTTAATATACTACTTCATGCATCATAAAGTCTCAATAATTTGTAGTTGTTATAAACTGTTAAGCTTGCCTGTTTCTTACTGAGATTTTATTGTATTCTTTCCTCCCCAAAAAACATTTGAAATAATCAAAATATTTCATTTGTATATTATTTAATATTACTTGGTTTGACAATGGAAGGGTTACCATGGCTCCAAATATAAAATCATAGTTTCATAAATGTTTTACCTAAGTACCTGTTTTTAGTATGTGTGTGTAAAATACTACGAATGAGACTTATTCAAATTCAAGGTGTGCTTTACTAATTTTCTAATCAAGTAATGCAATTATGGTTCATACTTAGAAGAATCTAAGGAAAGCAGGTATTGTTATAACTGGGTAACTGTTTCATATCTTTGATTCAAAAACTTGGTACATTGAAATTCTTATGAGTTTCTTAAAAAACAATTTTTGAAATCCTGTTTTTAGTTTTAAGAGTTATTCTAAAACATACTTTAAGAAATTGTTTTCTCTCTTTCTTTGGAATACTGAGCAGCACACTTAAGTTCTTTTTATCTAGAAAGTTTAATATAATAAAAGTAGTACGTAGTTTTGAATATAAACTTATAATTTAAATGTAAACTTTGTTTTGAATATAAAAGAAAAATGTTATTAATCATTTCAGGAAATTACAAGATCTAATTTGGCTGAAGGAGAAACAGAAACATCAAATTCTGAAAGGTAAATATAAGGAAAAGCTGAATCTCTTGAAATTTGTGTATATAAAATGATATTTGAGCTGTATATTATTTCGGTTATTTGGGAAAGGGCTATTTAAATTTTATATATGGTGTTCCTTTTAGTAATGACTTTCAATTAAAATCAAAGTTTGAAATTTTAATAGAAATATACTACAGATCCTTAGTTTTGAAGCCTTTTAAATATGTAGAATATATTTTATAAGTTGTTATTTTTCTTAGAGTACAAGTAAATAAAATGGTAATGGATTGCAATTGTCTCTGTTAAATGAAAATAGTTACAAGATGCTGCAGGTTATAAGATGGTGACAATTATTGCAAATAGTTTTAAAATCTTATTTTTAAAGTATTTTTTAAAAGCTATAAGTTACTTTTGTGGTAGGATCTCAACATAAAAGTTTCAAAATTCAGTGTTGTTTTTTTTTTTAAATTTAATTCTTGAATAGAACACTTAGAACACGAGATTTCACTATTTTTTAGCAAAAGAGAATCCAATATTCTAATTAGAACTTTATTCCAGTTAAAGATGATTTTATCTTTTAATTAAGTACTTTCCCCATTTCTGTCTTTATGCTGTGTGTTTTACCATAGTCTGCTTGTTAACTTGATGAGATTAATTAATCTATTGCCTCTATAAAGAAAATTATGGAGTAAGACCTTTTGAAGATGTTTCTTAGACTTGACCAGGACAATTATCTAGCCCTTTCTTTATCTAGCATTTTTCCTGGAATTCTGGATGAAAAAAGTTAACAGAATTCAACTAAGGACTTGGGAAAAAGACTAGATACATCTATGTTAGTTAACATTTTCTGTAAATTATAATTAGTTCAGTAAGATCTGAACAAAAATAAGAATTTTACAAATTTAAATGAGGGAACTATTATAACTTTTTGAGATGATGTAATTGACCTGTAAGACCCAAGAAAATGAGCAAAGTATGAGAAATTAATCAAAGTATTAATTAAGGCAGCAGAACCATTGTTATATACCCATAACATGTCATTACAAAATCTAATGCATAAAATAGTTAATTCACAAAAATAACAATGAGAAATGTACAATTTAGAAGATTTTAAAGAAAAAATTTACTGAGATACAAAATAATTTATTAATAACTTACATGATAGGTCATTTTTTCCAAATTATGGTTAATGAGCACTTAGTTGAAAATCCAAATTGGATTTGATTTGGAAATTAGTGTGTTTCAAGTAGGATTCATATTTTTCTATTTATTAATACCATAATTTAAAAAAATCATAGCTGTGTTAGATATTACGTTGTTTCTGTATTCACTATTTTAAACATTGTTTTAATGAGCATCCATGTACAAATATCTTTTACTTCTTCAAACTACTAATTTAGGGAGAAGAGTAGTAGAATATAGGTGATTTGACCTATTGGATAATGAAGTGCAATGTTAATTTATAGTTGTTAAAACTGGATGGTATTGGCTTGTAATAGTCTAAAGACACATCAGAACAAAATAAATAGCAGAGAAACAGCCTTACAAATATAATTTAGTAAATAATAAATGACTTTGTGATAACATTGCTTTGATAGATGGGTACTTCATTACAAAAAAGTCTAAATTCCAGGTGGATTAATGTAAGAAATAAGATAAATATAATCATTAAATTTCTTTTTGGTAAAATAAGCATTGTTACATCTATATAAGGGACCTGAGACCATCTTGGAAATCTGTTTCTAGGCTTGCAGACATTGAAAACAAACTATGGTTACCAAAGGGGAAAGAGGGTGGAGGAAGGATAAATTAGGAGTTTGGGATTAACATATATATGTTATTATATATAAAATAGGTAAACAACAGAGTTCTACTATATAGCATAGGAAATTATATTCACTGAATAGTTTCTGTTAACACATCAGCGTAACACATCTTACTTACTTATGTATGTCTGTATACATACACAGACATGTATACACATAAACCTATAGGTATTCATGTTTTATACTTATATATTTCTTACACATGTGTTCATGTTTTTCTAAGTTAGGCTGTTGCAAAATTAGTAAAATCTTTGTGAATGCTTACTTGATTTTGCTTAGGAAAAACATGCTAACCGTAAGAGGACATGTAAATCTAAAGAAAAAGAAAATAGGATTTTTCCCACATACAATCATTCCTTATTTAAAGTACTCTTATGAGTTAATAAGCACACTCATATTTTAACTAAAATCAAGTGAGTATGAACAGGTAAAGTAATGATAACTAGGACCAAAACTAGTGAATTAACTCCCCAGGACTCCTTTGAATATGTGACTGTGGAGTTCACTCTGCTGCCTAAGAAAATGGCCACTTCCTAAATTGTAACATCATGGCAAGGACTGGGGACTTTGAATTTTTTTCTTTTTTTGGTGGGCAAGTGCGCCTTTTTTTATTTTTCAGAAAATGTCTTTACTTTGAAAGTAAGTATTCAAATACATTGTATTATAAATAAATAGATAATAAGTAGCTTTATTTTTTCAGTAAACAAGATGAAGCTTCTTCAGAGGAAATAAAAAATGGATGTGATGTGCATTTATTTGAAGGCTCATCAACAACAAAAAGTGAAGAAGACGTATCCGTTTCAGATAAAGAAAATGATAACTGTCTTCAAGATCAGGAAACTGGCTCAAAGAATATCTTCAGTTATGATTCAGCTATTGATGCAGATAAAGTGGAAAAGGAAAAAAAAGTAGAGAACATATGTCAGGAAACAGAGTTGAAGATGTGCCAAAGTTCAGAAAACCTCATTGCATGTGATCAGATTGAGGATCGCAATGCTGGTGAAGCTAGATTTTCTTCCAAGAATATCAAAGATTTGAGGTTAACATCTGGTGATGTTAGTATTGATCAGTTTTTGAGAAAAAGAGATGAACATGAATCTGTTAGTTCTGATGTTAGTGAGCAAGGCAGTATTCATTTGGAACCTTTGACTCCATCAGAAGTGCTTGAGTTTGAAGCCACAGAGATTCTTCAGAAGGGTAGTGGTGATCCTTCAGCCAAGACTGATGCTGTAGTGTCTGATCAAACAGATAACATTCTTGGAGAAAATAGCCTTAGCACAACAGAGACAACAGGAGACCTGGTAGATGAAAAAGAAAGAAGTTGAAATTAACTAGGCATTCTAAGTTTTAGTGTACCAACAGTAAGACCATTTGGAACAGTGCTATCAGGTGAGCTCAGTGCTGTTGTTGCAGAGTGCAGACATAGAAAAATATAAGGGAGGTCATTCATATATTTTACCTGTATGTTGAGCCTAGGTTATTAAATCAATCCATCATTAATAGCATGACTAGGTATGAATTTCCAAGAAGTTTTTAAAACATGAGTAAGATTTAATGAAAGTTAAGTTTGCAATGAAAAAGTCTCATTTCGTAGTTTTCAAAGACATGGAACTTGGTGATCAATATGAATTGATTATTAGAATATTAGTTATGTTAATGAAGCTTTTGAAATTTCCATCAGTCCTAAGCTAAAAGTCCTTATTACCTGTACATCCTTTTCAATTAACTTAAAGGAAGAGATTTGGAAACCACATGCCTTTTGGGAATAATTGATTTAAAATAATAGCTGATTGGCGTTGTTAATGAGAGCTTCATTTTGAATATGATTCTGGTAAATGGAGCATGTTTAGAATGCTAAATTAGTTGATCTAATGAGAATTTGGATGAACATAAACTTAATTTTGAATATAATATAACATTCCAGACTGCCAGAAGCATGTGAACAGAATATTTGAATCTGTGTACCTCCATACAAGTGTTAGCCTGCCAGGCTGTAAGCTTACCTTAATTAAACTTTCAGTGAAAGTGAAATTATTAAAATAAAAATTTATATTTGTGCTTTTTGTCAGTGTGTATGCTGTGGAGAAATCCCTTGATGAACTAGTTGTATAAAGTAGAAATCCATTGTTGAGAATCCTACAGCTATTATGCTTATATTGTTTTAATGATCTTTAGAAATAGAACCATAAACATGGTCTGGAAACCAAACCAAAGTACAGATTAATGTAGATATTTGTAAAGCAGTAAACTGGCATGAATTCAGCCATGTTTAAGTGACTTTTTCTGTAACTGTAAAATAGAAACTTCAAATGGGACCTAAAGCAGGATGTAAAAAATTGGTTTGGGATATTTAGCCTAATTTATCCTTAAGATGGCTGCTAAATTGATTTTTTTCAGTTTTTTTAATCATATAGAAAGTAATAGATACAGAAATGAATAATATGAATAAGAGTAGTTTGCTTTGAAGTACTAATAAATTTTATTTAAAATGCTACATTTTTACTTCTTAAAATGTGCTTTGAATTCTTAAACTTTGTTTCACTGTTAAATGTTTTAAATGGGTATTAAAATTCTGCTGTATATAGTAGTTTTTTGAGTAAATATTTGCAATAAAAATCTGTCCCTGAATAATTTTATTTTTCAGAAAGCTGTTTGAGTCAGATTACCTTTGGCGCCTCTAGAAATTGTACATTGTTCAAGGAAATTTCATGTTAAAGCTACCGGTAGATTCCATTCTGTATTCTTTAATTGATGCATGATTTATTTTAAATTGACACTTAAAGTACAGAGGGGAAACTGCTAATATTTAGAGAAAATAGATTTACTTTACAAATTCTTCTACTTCAAGAGAATTATAATTTAATACAGTTTTCTATCTCCTCAGTAAATTAAAGAGGCTAAATGGGCAAAATAAATTATTGACTTATTTTCTTGAATATTTGTGGGATGGGGGTAAATATTTTTATATTTCCTGCTCATAAGAAAAGGTGGGGAAAGAAAGACTTATTAACTGTCATCCTTCACCTTGTTGAAACATAAATCTATAGCAGAGAAGATTTTTGGAGTAACATAATCCTTAGAAGAGCAAGAAGATGAGAAAGTCTATGTAAGGACCATTTTCTGAATCTGATTCAAATAATTGCCAAGCCTGTCGCCTAATGCTGCAAAAACCTGGAGCACTGTGCCAAAGTAGGTCTCTAAATGATACAGCAATTCTTTGTGAACTCTGAGTAGTTCCTCCTCCTGATTAGATACCACTTCTGCTTATAGTAGTGGTATTTAAAGTACCTGATCAATGAATTGTTCATACCTATCCACTATGAGAAAAAGAACTTGTACCAGACTATAAATCCTTCACTGAGAAAATCTAGCAATGAAAAAAAAAAAAAGTAGTTGAAATATATATTGTACTTGGTAACATAACTGGTTTATGTTTTCACATAATCTCCTCATTTCTCATTGGGAACAAACAATTCAGATATGCAAACCAAACCTTTGAGAAGCAGTGCTTTAGCACAGTGGTCAGGAGACTTCTGTGTAGAGTCAGATAGTGAATAATTGTTGACCATGTCATCACAATTATCCAACTCTTCCTTGTAGCTTAAGAGTACCTGTAGACAGTATGTAAATGATGGCCAGTTTGTGTTCCAGCAAAACTTTGTTTACAAAAACAGAATGTTGGTTGGGGTTGACCAGTGGACTGTAGTTTGCATTTACATGCTTTAGAGTGCTATTTTGTCTGGGAAAATGGTGCTCAGGGACTGAAATTTTCTTTGCCAGTAATTTATTTAACACTAGTTCACTGTGAGAATTATAGTTTATAATAATAATATTTCACAAGCCAATACCATATAGAATAATGTCTGTTAATAAGCTAATAAAGAAATAACATGCTTCAAACCAACAATGGTTGATTACACTATTGTTCCAGGCAAAGAAGAGATGAAAGAAGTAAGGTCCAAATCTAGTTGAGGTATACCTGTCTCTGAATTGGTTGTCTGAAGAGTCAGTCCTTCCAACTAAAAGCTGCATATCAGCTGACAGCTTAGGTCCCTTGCTCCTGGGGCACATAGTTCGGGGATGACAGCACCCGTGTTGGTAGGCAAGCTTTGCTGCCTCAGATGTTATAACTGCAGGGGCCATTGCATGACTTGTACCACTGCCTACCAGGAGGAGCCTTGTCAAGGCAGGAACAGATGTCCCTTCTCTTCCTGAGACTGCTGCACAGTTTAACACTGCTGAGGACCAAGAGTGGCCTGACCACAGCAGGAACAAGTGTCTCAAGATCTTCAGAGAGCTGTTTTCAGCAAAGAGTAGCCATGCACAGGCTAAACACTCTGTAAGTCCTCACAGATTCTTGATGGTTGAAGTTTAAATGTCCATCGCTTGATAGTTGCTCTTCCCTATGTTTGTATTGATTAGTACCCCCAGAGGCACTCCTAGTGAGTGAGCTACTGAATACTTACCTACAACAGCTCATGTCAATGACATCATCCCGGCATACCTTCCTTAGTGTAAACAAATTCACCCTTAGATCAAAACAACTTCACTTAAGTCATAAACAACTGGATTTAAATAATAACAAACCAATACACAACAAGCACTTAGACTTTCATGATTGACTATGAAAGCCAGAAATGCACTCTAGTGACCCTTTACCTAAGAACTAACTACCAAAGTGTCTTACTATTTTACAGTCTCCTGTTACCTAACAATAGGATTATGATTGATTCCATGTGCAGTTCAGTAATGTTAAGAAGCATTCATTTTGCAGATGTAACAGTTAATTTTCATTGAAAATCTGAATGCCATATTTTTGTTATTTCTTCCCCCTTTGCATCTCTCTAATGTTTTAGGGAGGAAATCGTAAAATTTTTCACCCTATAAATCTTTAAAGAACTCTTCTCAACATTTTTAAAAGGAGTTGACAAAATACAAATCATACTGTTTTAGCTATAAGTAAAAAGATGAGGAAACCAAATATCTGGGCAATTATTTGCCTAAGGTTACAAGCCAAGATTTGAACACACCACATCTATAGTTCCCAGCTTTTATATTGAATGTTCCTTTTAAAAATAGATGTGTTTGCAAATAACCCTCCCATTGATGGTACTAATTACAGTCTTATTATTCCTACAGTGATTATATGTATATGGAATGGAGGCCCCCTTAACCCAAAGAAGAAGACCTACTGATCTATTTTATTAATAGGGATTGAGGAATTTTACCTTAAGAGGAAGGGTTAGTGACTATTCTATTGACAGGAAAGACAGCATATGATTTAAAGATATACTTTATTTAATAATTATAAATGTTTTGACATCATTGCACTTTTAAAGCCTTCTGTAAGGTCATATTGTTGCTTCATGGTTGACACGATCATTTTTGTTTCATCAAACTTTTTACTCCAGGATCACTCACTTGCCGTGGCTTCAGTGAAATAGGACTTTTGTATGTATATGGAGAAGGAAATGGCAACCCACTCCAGTGTTCTTGCCTGGAGAATCCCAGGGACAGGGGAGCCTGGTGGGCTGCTGTCTCTGGGGTCGCACAGAGTTGGACACGACTGAAGCGACTCAGCAGCAGCAGCAGCAGGCACTAAAAGGGCTTCCTTGGTGGCTCAGATGGTAAAGAATCTGCCTGCAATGCGGGAAACCTGGGTTCAATCCCTGGGTCAGGAAGATGCCCTGGAGAAGGGAATGGTAACCCACTCCAGTATTCTTGCCTGGAGAATCCGATGGACAGAGGTGCCTGGTGGACCACAGTCAATGAAGTCGCAAAGAGTTGGACATGACTGAATGACTAACACTCTAGGCACTGAAAAGAATTGCAAGTGTTTTATTTTTACTAGATTACTATAACACTAAGACTTGTTTTTTCAGCTAGGAAATGAAACAATTTATTGTGTCTAAGCATTAAAAGAGAAATGACTGTCTTAAAAATAATGCTTAATAATGAGGCATATCTGCTAATCCATGTACACAAAAATGAAGTGAAATTGATTTTTTTTAAGTCATGGTAATGTTTAATTTTCAACTCAAAATCTGTAAATTCAAAGGTACTTCACTTGGATCATCTTTAAGAAATTCAGCACATCTGAAGTAGCATCTGTAATATCATCGAGGGATGAGGTATCCTGGGTGAATTACTTTTACAGTTAGCTAAGGATAACTTTTAATTGCTTGTAAAAGGTATTATAAAATCACTTGTTATTTAAAAGAATATACGATGCATAATTTAGTCTTCTTTGATGACACAGTGAGTCGTCATTATGAAGATTTTTGGATCAAGATATAAATGAAGCTGTAGCTGCAGATGTTAATGGCCTGAGTAACTGCTGATCACAGAAGTGATCTAGCTATGCAACCAACCTCTTTTTAAAAGACTTTTCCCTCCTAAACATTAAAGTAAAACCTGCCCTTTGTGGAGAATTTGGTGTAACTATAAACTGTAGTTTTTAACTTTCAAAACATTTTAAGCGTTTAGTCATTGCCTTAAAATCTTGATTTTAATTGCTGTATATTAGAGGCTAGCAAACTATGACCCACAGTTGGCCACCTATTTTTACAAACAAAATTCAATTAGAAAACAGTTATGTCATTTGTTTCTATATTATCTGTTGTAGCTTTTGCACTAAAGCAGCACAGTTGTACTGTCAGAGACCATGTGATCCAAAAAACTCAAGGATTTACAATCTGGCACTTAAAGAAAAAGTTTGCCAACCTCTGCCCTATGCCTGTGTGTGGCTATGTCATAATTTTATAACCATTCATTTTCATTATTATAGACACTGCAGTGACATTCTTATTTCCTAAATTTTGGTCCATATTTTATTTACCTTTACTAAAATTCTAAGTGTATAATTTATTAGATTCAAGAGTATTTAGTTTTAAATTGAAAAATAAGAGCCCCATACTTATTTTAATTATCTTACCATAATGCTTATGGAAAGCTTCTTGGTCCAGCACATTATTTGTAAGAGTTTATTCATTTAGATTTTTTCTTTGACTATTCAGCTTATTTTTAGCCTACTGTGGACTTTTATTCCTGCTACTCACCAAATATTTCTAATGTGTGGCCATTTGACTAGTTCCTGGCCAGTGAGCTGTGAGTGAAAGTGACTTCTGGGTTCGAGCATTTGGTTGTTAATTTGAGACTCTTTAGAATCCTTTTTTCCTTCAAACATGGTAAATTTTTTACTATTGTGATAATGATTGCTATATCAGGCTTGGTTCCTGAAAGACTATGAAAAGAGCCTCCCCGTTTATTTAAATGGACATACAGCATGAAGAAGAAATAGGCATTTTTGTTTTAAGCTATTGCAGTTAGAGAATTTTTGTTTTGCAGCATAATTAAGTCTCTCCCTACTGATACAGGAATTCATCCTGAAAGTACATTGTGGCCATTAGGAGAAACACCACTAAACTACATTACACCAGTGCATTGCATTGGCTTAGATGACAGATGGCAAGACTACCTGAGGTGATCCACATTCAGTAATAGTGAAAGATTTGGTAAATTTGTAATACTTCAAAGACGAATAGTATACTTGATGAAGTTGTATCTTTTTTGGAGGAGTTTGCATAACAGAGTGTTAATAGCATGTTTGGTTACTATATTGGTTTCATTTAACAATGTAATTGAGAAAGAAGAGAACTCAGACAAGAAATGGTAGGATTGAAAATGGGAACAAAAGAGTATAGAAAAAGTCCGTAAATTTAGATACTTGCAGGATTGGAACAGGCCAAGCTTCTCACCTCCAACCAGTAAAGGGAGAAGGAAGGCCTAAGCAAGAAAACTTAAATTAACAATCTGGTCATCATACCAGTTGTTTGGGGCTTCCATAGAGAATGAAATGGCAACTCACTCAAGTAGGTTAAGGAGAGGCCCCAAAGTGTTTCTATGTGGAAATTCCTTCACAGCATTTCTTGGGAATCATATTTTTTCTGAATTTCAAGAAAAACCCATCAATAAATTGATGAAACAAGAAAAAAATATTGTAACCCTCCTATGAGAATTAAAACTTAGTAATGAAATTAGAGTACATCATGAGAAATGCTGGGCTGGAGGAAGCACAAGCTGGAATCAAGATTGCCAGGAGAAAAATCAATAACCTCAGATATGCAGATGGCACCACCCTTATGACAGAAACTGAAGAACTAGAGAGCCTCTTGGTGAAAGTGAAAGAGGAGAGTGAAAAAGTTGGCTTAAAGCTCAACATTCTGAAAACTAAGTGATGGGCATCCAGTCCCATCACTTCATGGGAAATAGATGGGGAAACAGTGGAAACAGTGTCAGACTTTATTTTGGGAGGCTCCAAAATCACTGCAGATGGTGACTGCAGCCATGAAATTAAAAGATGCTTACTCCTTGGAAGAAAAGTTATGACCAACCTAGACAGCATATTAAAAAGCAGAGACATTACTTTGTCAGCAAAGGTCCATCTAGTCAAGGCTGTGGTTTTTCCAATAGTCATGTATGGATGTGAGAGCTGGACTATAAAGAAAGCTGAGCACCGAAGAATTGATGCTTTTGAACCATGGTGTTGCAGAAGACTCTTGAGAGTCCTTTGGACTGCAAGGAGATCCAACCTGTCCATCCTAAAGGAGATCGGTCCTAGATGTTCATTAGAAGGACTGATGTTGAAGCTGAAACTCCAATACTTTGGCCACCTGATGCAAAGAGCTGACTCATTTGAAAAGACCCTGATGCTGGGAAAGACTGAGGGCAGGAGGAAAAGGGGACGACAGAGGATGAGATGATTGGATGGCATCACCAACTCAGTTGACATGGGTTTGGGTAGACTCCGGGTGTTGGTGATGGACAGGGAGGCCTGGCGTGCTGCGGTTCATTGGGTTGCAAAGAGTCAGACATGACTGAGTGACTGAACTGAACTGAATGAATTTAGAGCCATTACTGGTTTGCAGGAATCTTCTGACGTCAAGCTCAAAAGTAAGATGAGGGAATGCTGACAGGTGGAGTCCAAGAGTGAAGTCAGCATTTCCAGGAGCAAGAAAAAGAGCCATGGAAGAGAAGTAGTGACAATCTGATCACTCAGTCGTACTTACTATAGCTTTTGCCATGGTACAAATGTGTATTCATACCCCTGTCTGCTGCTAATGGTAATTCATCCTTTCAAGTAAAATAAAAATCAGTTGGTTTATATGCCTAGGTTTTTATACTTTATACAAATCTCATCAATGTTATTCCAAAAATAACATGTTGGGGAAGCAAAATAGTTCCATAAATTACCAATTTTGACTTGTTATTTTGTGTGGTGTTACTATTCTTAAGAGGAGATCCAAATGTAACATTATTCAAGTAACTACTAAACACATTTATTGGTATTTCCCAGTGTATGATTATTTACCAAAGGGTGCTATTCTTTCCAAATACTTTTTCTTAATCTTAATTTCATCAGATGGTTGGAACCTGCAGGTTAATATTCAGTGGGAGTTTTTTCCTCTTCTCCTCTTTTGTGCTCACCTATTTGGCAGTTTTGTTGTTGCCTTCCTCTACTCATCCAGGGCACAAGTCCAGCTAGACCTCCATGGCCAATGTGGTTTGCTCCAAAACGGTTTGGTCCTGCAGTTTACCCTGTATCAAAGGCAGCATGCAGCTTTGCTAAGATCTCTATGCAGTTTTCTCTGCTTATCATATCAATAATAAAGTTACACAGGTTTATAAAAGAAGTAATGTCAGATAGTGATCAGCAGATATTTTCACAGAGCCCAACTATACCATGGTTCCATGCCACATTTGGAGTGATTTTTCTCACATTGAAGGAATAAACACTCCCAGTGGCTTCTGGCTGCTTCCTGGATCTAGGAATCTCCAGGACTGTAGATTTAGCAACATTTTTGTACTTTGTTGCCTTCTCTTTATAACCCAAAGAAATGTTTATTTTGTATTTGAACATGAGTCAGTCTTTCTTACTGTTAAGTGAATCTGTAATTCACATATATAGACAGCAGGAGAGGAGTTTAAAGTGTGAATTTATAATACTCTTGACCTAAAATGTCCCTTTCACATTTCTCTAAGTTTGTTTTCCTCTTTCTAGCTTCTTTCTTTGGATGCGTAGATCCTATTGAATCATTTTTGTTTTCTTAAAATTAGTTCAAGGTGCTTATTTTATATAACTAACATTGACTAACCATTTACTATATGCAAGACATTAGGCTAATTATTTGCTATAATTGTCCCCCAAATCTTATGAGATAGAAACTATTTAGTGCCATTTGTAAATGAGGAAATTGAGGCATAGAAAGAATAAGAAATTTGCCAAAGCTAATCATACAGGTAGTCTGTTTCTCAAAAGCCTGAGCTTCTGACTAGAATTAGATCAACAAATTAAATGATATATATATTAATAAAGAAAAAGTAACATTTTCTTTCTCAGTTTTTTACCTCTTACCCAACAGACACAAAGTAACCAATTATGGTAACCTGGTCTGTATCATTCCATTCTATACGCTCATACAAACATACAAATGCCCACATGTGTATACATGCAAATACATACACATATAGATTTGATCTTATATGCACAAAATAGTTCTTTCAAAGCTCTTTAATCAAGAATTGCAGTAAAGTGGGGAAGTAGATGCCTGGGAGTCTGAGTTGTGATGAAAAGTTTTAACTTTATACCTTTACATACCTTTGGCTTTTTTTTTTTTTTGTATTTTAGTTTTTTATTTTTTAAATTTTAAAATCTTTAATTCTTACATGCATTCCCAAACATGAACCCCCCTCCCACCTCCCTCCCCATAACATCTTTCTGGGTCATCCCCATGCACCAGCCCCAAGCATGCTGCATCCTGCGTCAGACATAGACTGGCGATTCAATTCACATGATAGTATACATGTTAGAATGTCATTCTCCCAAATCATCCCACCCTCTCCCTCTCCCTCTGAGTCCAAAAGTCCGTTATACACATCTGTGTCTCTTTCCCTGTCTTGCATACAGGGTCGTCATTGCCATCTTCCTAAATTCCATATATATGTGTTAGTATACTGTATTGGTGTTTTTCTTTCTGGCTTACTTCACTCTGTATAATCGGCTCCAGTTTGGCATTTTGAACTGTGTTAGTGAAATGCCTATCAAAAATCAATTTAAATAAAATACTTATTTTAAGCCAGTAAATTTATAATAATCCATTATACAGTGAAGGAAACCAGTAAAGGTTGCTTTCAATTTTTAGCTCTAGTAAGCTGCTCTGAGCTTTGTAATCTAAGTTTTTATAGACATATGTTTTAATTTATTTTTGATAAATACCTAGGAGTGGGATGATGAGGTCACATGGTAAATTGTATATTTAATTCTTTAGGAAATTGCTGAACTCTTTTTCCAAAGGGGCTACATTGTTTTATATTTTCATCAGCGTTATATGAGAGTTCTGGTTGTCCCAAATTATCACCAACAGTTGTTATAGTCAGTCTCTAATTTTATCCACATTAGTAGGTGTGCAGTAGTAGCGTCTTTATTGTAGTGGTATATCAGAGAATATAATCTACATAATTTTAACCTTTGAAATGTGTTGTGATTGTCTTCATGGTTGAGTAAATGTTAGTTTTGGTTAATGCTTATGTACTTGAAAGGTATATGTATTCTGCAGTTGTTGGGTACAGTGTTTTATATGTGTACACTAGGTCAATTTTCCTAATTTTTATGATTCAAATCTTTTACATCCAACCTGATTTTGTCTACTTGTTTTATTGCATATTGGGTAATGTTAATTAAAATCTCACTCTGACCCACATGTTGCTTTTTCCAGTTCTTCAGTTTTTTGCTATATTATAACCACTGACATGGTCTCTGTTACTACAGTTTTATCTTTTTGAGACAAAATAGAATACACCTTACATAACCTTTTGAGACTGACTTTTTTCACTCAATGCAATGCATATGCAATTCATACAAGCTGTTCCATATATTGCAGTTTGTTCTTTTTTATGGCTGAATATCCATTAACCTATTGAAGAACGTATGAGTTATCTCTTGTTTGGTGATTATAAGTAGAGTTGGTATAAGCGTTCACATACATATTTTTGTGTGACTATAATTTTTCATTTCTCTCAGGTAAATACCTAGGAGAAAGATTGCTGGGTCACATTGTAAGTGTATGTTCAACTTTATAAAAAGCTAAAAATCTTTCAGAGTAGCTACATAATTTGCATAACTTTTTGCCTTTTACTTAGGATAAATAGTTTATCTCAAGGTGAAATGCAGAAAACTTACCACCATATTTCCCATTATCCTCCTTGTGTTGTGTTGTAATTGTTCTATATACTTCATCTACATTCGTTAAAAACTCCACTAGTGTTATAATTTTTATTTTTAAACATCAAATGCATTTTAAAGATTTCAAGAGAGAATAGTGTATTCTGTTCACTAAGAAATTTACTCATTTCTTTTGCTCATCTATTATTAATGACATGCCAAGTTTCCTTCAGGTATCCTTTCCTTTTTGTCTGATGAACTTCTTTTAATCATTTTTTAGAGTAGATTTGATGACAACAGTTTCTCTTAGTTTTCCTTCATCTGAGAATGCCTTTATGTAACCTTGGTTCCCAAATAATATTTTAATTGGATATAGCATTTTAGGAAGACAGATTTTTTTTTTCCTTACTTTAAAAACTGCTGTGCCATTTTGTTTGAGTCGCCATGGTTTCTAGTAAGAAATCAGCAGTCATTTGAATCATTGTTCCTCTATCCTAAGGTGGTGTTTTTCTTTGAACTGCTTTCAACTTATTTTCTTTATCTTTGGTTTTTAGCAGTTTGATTATGATGTGTGTGGGTGTGGATTTCTTTGGGATTATCATATTTGGGATTGCTAGCTTCTTGAATCTGTAGGTTTCTATCCTTTGCCAAATTTTAGAAGTCTTCAGTCAGGGGAAACCCTTTTAAAAAAAATTTGGGTAAAATATACATAACATAATGTTTACTATTTTAACATTTGAAGGGTACAGTTCATCATCATTCAGTAGATTCACCAGGTTGTACAACCATCACAGCTATCTATTTCTAGAACTTTTTTGTCATCCCAGACAAACTGCACCCATTCAGCTTTGCATTTTTTTCCTCTCCCTAGTCTCTGGTAACTTCTATCTACTTTCTGTCTCTATGAGTTTGTATATTCTAAATGTCTCATATAAGTGGTATCATATAATATTTGTGTGTCTGTATCATTTTATTTCTATATTATTTCACTTAGCATAATGTTTCCAAGGTTCGTTTATGTTGCAGCATATTTCAGACCTTAATTCTTATTTATGACTGAATAATATTCCCTTGTATGTACTTACCACAATTTGTCCAATTATCTGTAAAAGGACATTTGGGTTGTTTCCCCTTTTCTTTTCTTTCCTTTCCTTTTTTTTTTTTTTTTTTTTTGACTGTGCTGGGTGACTTGCACCAGGGATTGAACGCTGAGCCATAGCAGTGAAAGTGTCAAGTCCTAACCATTGGACTGCCAGGGAACTCCCCAGGATTGTTTCTACTTTTTGTAGCTACTCTGAGTAATGCTGCTTTGAACATTTGTGTACAAGTATCTGTTTAAGTCTTCGTTTTCTGTTCTTTTGGGTATATATCTAGGAGTGGAATTGCAGAGTCATATTGTAATTGGATATATAACATTCTGATACATTGAAAATCTTTTCTACAGTGGCTGCCCCATTTTACAATACTGTCAGCAATGCATATCGGTTCCAGTTTCTCCACATCCTCACAAACACGTGTTAATTTCAGTTTTTGATAGTAGTCACCTTAGTGAATGGTTTTAGCAGTTATTTCCTCCTCTCTATGTCTGCAACTCTGATAACACAAACATTACACCTTTTTGTATTGCCTCACAGGTTCCTTAAGCTGTGTATGTTTTAAGAAGTATTTCCCTCTCTGTTTTCAGACATGATCATTTCTATTGATCCATCTGCTAATTAACTGACTTTTTGCCATTCATTTCCACTGAATGAGGTTTTTTTAAATATAGTTATTTTTTTGTATAAAATTCTCATCTGGCTGTTCTTAATATCTTTTGTTTCTTTGCTTAGACTTTGTGTCTGTCATCTTAAAAAAATATTTATAATCTAAAAGTTGAGAGCTGTATTTTACTAGGTAGAAATTTTTAGGACTTAAAGCCTGGGAGGCACCATCTCACATAACCCTGAGAGAAATGCTCCCAGGAGGCAAGGGGGGAGCTAGGATATATAGGAGCTTTGCAATAAATGGCAGGTAGTCAGGAATATCAAAAGATTGTGGTTAATTAAAGAAAACCAGGTATCCCACATTAAGGAATTAAAAATACCTTTCTTTGTATGGGTAGATGCAAGAGTCTGGGCTCACTGACATCATTTCTTTGATATGTACCTCATCTATCGAGGACAATATCCTGTGTTTTCATATCCTGAGCTTCTTTAGGGCTCGCTGTCAGAAGTGACTGCTGTCTGATGGATGCCTGATGGCAGATATTTTTTCCTTCCTGAGTTTCCTCAGAGCTCACCAACTCATATTGGAGGGCTACAATCACTGATGACTGTGACATCCTTTGTTTAATGATTTGGCAGAAAATACTCCGTTTCTCATATCTTTCCACTCATATTAGGAAGGTTTGCCCTTACTTCCTGGAATACTTTTTAATAGCTTCTTTAGTGCTGTATCAGATAACTGAAACACCTGTGTCAAATCAGCTTTGGTAATAAAATAGATAAGAACACAGATACATTGTACAGCACTGAGAAATACAGCCATTGTTTTATAATGTTAAATGGAGTATAATCTACAAAATTATTTAGTCACTATACTGTACACTTGGAACCAATATAATCAACTATACATCAGTTTAGAAAATCAGCATTGGTATGTGTTGTGTTTTTCTCATATGAGTTCAGATCTGTCTGGTTTTTCATTTGCTGTAATTCTAGATGGTATGCAGGATATTTTGAATATTATGTTATGAGACTCTGGGTATGTTTAAATCCTATGAGAATGTTGATATTTTTGTTTCAGCAGGCAATGAACCTGATTGGGTTTAGGCTGCAAGGTCCAACTAGCCATCTTTGAGTTTTAGTTTCAAGGTCAGTTCTATTTTCAAAGCCTTTAGGTTATATTCAAATCTGTCTCGCATGTATGTTGATCACTGGCCAACCTGAGTGCTGGGCATTGGTCTCTCTCTTAGTTCAGTTCTCAGTCTTTAGAGTGTTGTTTATGATCAGAGCCGTAGGTGCATTTCTCAGAAGTGATACCAGGAGTATTGTAGCTAATTGTCAAAGGCTTCTTATTATGTAATTGTCAAAAACTTCTCTTCTTAAACATTCTCCTGCGTACTCCGAATTTCATGGGGCTCCCTTTTGATCCTGAGTTGGTTTTTTTTTTTAACTTCATGCTGTCACACTCTTACCATAACTGCCCTTAGGTCCAGAGTTATGTGGAAGGAAGTCCATGATAACTAAAAAAAGCAGTGGGAATCACCTCACCCTCTTGAGACTTTTAACTCCTCTGATTGGGAAGTGTTCCTTCCTCAATTTCGGGTGCTTGTGTGGTCCTGCAGCTACCAGAAGACCCCTATCTTGCTCTTTGAGAGTGATCTGGAATCTTTCTCTAGAACTTCTCTTGGACCACACCAGTGCCTCATTTCAGGATGCTTTAAATCCAGGGTGAAGGATACAGGAAGGAGAAAAATAGTTTACTCACCCCTGATTAGGTGATACTTTGAATTCTGTCCTTCTCCAGTCTACCTGCTACTATTTACATTTCAGAGTTTTCAAAAGCTGTTACATGCATTCTGTCCAGGTTTTATAGCTGCCTTCAGTGGGAAAGTCAGAATGAAGTGTGTTTATTCCATCTTACCAAAAATTAGAATCCTTATCATAATTTTGTAGTTAGAAATGTTAATAGTAAGGGATACTGTTTATTCCTTAAAAAACAAATAACACAAATCAAGCAAATTTATAATGTAGCTCTTACAATACTAGGCCAAATTCTTCTTAAAACTTTCTATAGATATTTAAGGAAAATTTCAGGTAGAAACCAATGTTAAAATTTTACCAAACCAAGAGCAAGTGAGAGATGCCTTCTTTGTTAAAGAGGATTCTTAGTTACAGATCACAGAGAAGCTACTCTGATTTAAGATGAAAAACAGCTTACAAAACAAGTATTATAAGACAAAAATGGCCAAATAAGAAATGAAAGTGGGACCATAAATACTGACCTAAAAATATGAAAATAAAACAGTACTAGAAGAAGACTAAGAGTCCCTTGGACAGCAAGGAGATTAAACCAGTCAATCCTAAAGGACATGAACCCTGAATATTCATTAGAAGGACTGATGCTGAAGCTCCAATACTTTGGCCACCTGATGCAAAGAGCCAACTCTTTGGAAAAGACCCTGATGCTGAGAAAGATTGAAGGCAGGAGGAAAAGGGGGTGACAGAGGATGAGATGGTTAGATGACATCACCAATGATGACATACTCAACATCAGAGTTGAGTGGTTGCAACAGAGATATGTAGCACTCTGATTTGAAATGAAGCAGTTATAGCTGAACAGTGTTTTAAGTGTCATGTGTACCTCCAAAGTACAATGTTTTATTTTACTTTTATTACCACTGCATCCTCACTCTGTCAAAAGCAGGTTAGGCAGATGAAAGTGGATTCGAAATGTCACATTTTTTAAGGCAGACAAGTGTGAAATATTTTGTCAAATTAAGTGGCAAATCGTTGCCATTTAACGATGCATCTTATGCATTAGCATTATAATTGTCCTATAATAGACCCTTGATTTATGACAAAGATGCTATTCCAGATCAGAGGAGAAAGAAAGCCCCATCAGAATGAAAAAAATATGAATCTGACCTTACCTCACATTATACATGAAAACATTTCAAGGTGGATTATAATCCAAGTGTGAAAGACCAAATGATGAAACTTTGAGAGATGATACAGAAGAATGACTTCATGTCTTTGCAGTCTGGAAAGTTTTCTTGAACAGAATACAAAAATGGAAGGTTGATAAATTTGACTACATTGTACTTAAGATCTTCTACTTATAAACAGATAACACACAGAGAATAAGGCAAGCCAAAAAATCTTTAGAATTTAAGTGACCAATCTTATGACACTCAAGAGTTCAATTAAGTGATCCTTGTAGATATCAAGTACCATTAAAAACATTAGCAATTATAAAGCTCTAAGTTTGCAGAAAAGAGGGCTAACAATCTTACATTTCTAGTCACAAAAATTATACTAAATTTGTAAAACATATAAAAAATTTCTCAAATTAGCAATATATAATGATACTTATTAACACTTTTAAGCAGTACTTTGAAAAGCACACACAGATGGTATTAGAACTAATATGTTCAAACATTTTATAATTCAGTAGTACAAAAATATTTTCTTTCATTCATATTACACCAACCACAACATTTGTAAAGCACTAGTTATGTCAAACACAACTGAGCGACTAACATACACACACACACACACACACACACACACACACACAGAGTTATGTTAGATACAGAATTAAACTTGACTAACGTGAAAAGAGGGCTGCCCAGTGGCATAAGTGGTAAAGAACCCACCTGCCAATGCAAGAGATGTGAGACACAGGTTTGATCCCTGGGTTGGGAAAATCGCCTGGAGAAAGCCATGGCAGCCCACTCCAGTATTCTTGCCTAGAGAATCCCATGGACAGAGGAGCCTGGTGGGCTACAATCCATAGGGTCACAGAGTGTCAAGACACAAATAAAGCGACTTAGCACTCACACAAAGTGAAAAGAAAACACATTACAATGCAATTATCTATATGGTTTTCATTTAGAGTCCTGGATTTACTGAGATAATCATTAGACTAGTAGATAAACCTCAACAAAACCAGCACACTATTTGATGTTAGTAGATGTGTTAGTTTAATTGTAGCTGGTGGGCAAAGACAATCTGATGAAACTCTTGGAGGATGGCGTGTTTCACAGCAAAATATTTTTCCATCTTTTGTTTCATCTGGTAAGTATAGGAACCATTAGGAATTAAAATGTGGCCAGTTTGGTCAATTAAAAGCAATGAATACAAAAATTTAAGGTTCATTATTTTGAAGTCAGGGATAGAATCCAATATACAAATGTTAATGAGACTCAAGTGATTCTATGACGTTCATATATAACTACTAAAGAAAGAATCATTTCAGGAGTAGAGTATTACTCATCAAAATTCCCTTCATGTGTGACCTACTTCTTTATGCTAAAAAGAAGCTTTCAAATCATTCTTCAGCAGAAAGTATATGGGGAATTCACTACCATTCAT
Organism: Ovis aries; assembly: GCF_016772045.2. Lineage (NCBI taxonomy): Eukaryota > Metazoa > Chordata > Mammalia > Artiodactyla > Bovidae > Ovis > Ovis aries. The sequence continues at coordinate 51,903,295 of NC_056060.1, forward strand.
CTCAGTTTTGCTGTGGACTTAAAATTTTGCTGTGGCACTTAAAAAAAATTTATTTAAAAAAATGGCTGAAGATGGCACTCTCCTTTTAAGGACATTTATATCTCTTTATACTTCTATTTCAAGTTATGAAAGGGGAAAAAAACCTACAATCAAGACTACTCTACCCAGCAAGGCTAATATTTAGATTTGAAGGAGAGATTAAAAGTATAAAAGACAAAAGTTGAAATAGTTCAGCTTGATGAAGTCAGCTATCCAAAAAGTGTTAAATGGTCTTCTCTAAGCAAAAGGAAAAAGCCACAACTAGAAATATGAAAATTATGAAAGGAAAATCCTTGTTGGTAAGACAAATATGCAATAAAGTTAGTAAATCAACCACTTACACAGCCAGTAGAAAGGTTAGAAGACAAAAGTAGTAAAATGAATATAGTATGAGAAAATGTTTTAATTTCATTCTTTTACATGTAGCTGTTCAGTTTTCCCAGCACTACTTACTGAAGAGTCTGTCTTTCCCCCATTGCATATTTTTACCTCCGTTGTTAAAGATTAATTGACCGTAAATATGCGGATTTCTTTCTGGGCTTTCTATTCTGTTCTATGGAACTATGTGTCTGTTTTTGTGGCAACACCATGTTTTGATTACTGTAGCCTTACAGTCTGAAGTCAGGGAAGGTGATTTCACCAGCTCTTTTTTTCCTCAAGATTGTTTGGCTGTTGGGGGTCTTTTGTGTTTCCATACAAATACTTAAAGTTATTTGTTCTAGTTCTGTGAAAAATGCCCTGCCCTTGGTATTTTGATAGGGATTACACTGAATCCGTAGATTGCCTCGGGTAGTATTGTCATTTTTAACAGTATTAATGCTTCTAATCCACAAACACAGTATATATCTCCATCTGTTTAAATCATCTTCAATTTATTTCGTAAGTGTTTTATAGCTTCCTGAGTACAAGTCCTAGGTTTACTCCTAGATATTTTATTCTTTTTGATGTGATGTTAAATAGGATCGTTTCCTTAATTTCTCTTTCTGATAGTTTGTTGTTAGTGTATAGACATAAAATAGATTTTTGTATATTAATTTTGCATCCTGCAGCATCACCAAATTCTCTGATGAGCTGTATTATATTTTTGGTGGCATCTCCAGGATTGTCTATGTATAGTAACGTCATCTGCAAACAATAATAGTTTTAGGTCTTCCTGTCTAATTTGGATTCCTTTTCCTTTATTCCTTCCTTCCTATCTCCTTCTTTCCCTCCCTTCCTTTCTTTCTTATTCCTGTGGCTAGGACTTCCAATACTTTGTTGAATTAATTATGCCCAAGTGTGGGCATCCTTGTCTTAATCCTGATCTTGCTTTCAACTTTTCACCATTGACTATGATGTTTTTTTGCTATAAGCTTGTCATGTATGACCTTTACTATGTTGAGGTATGTTCCCTTTATGCCCACTTTCTGGAGAGTTTATATCTTAAATGGATATTGAATTTTGTCAAATGCTTTTTCAGCATCTATTGAGACAGTCATTTTTTTTTTCAATTTGTTAACATGGTATATCATATTGATTGGTCTTTGAAAATACTGAAGAATCCTCGCATCCCTGGGATAAATTTCCACTTGATCATGTATGAACCATTCAGTGTATTGTTGGATTTGGTTTGCTGATATTTTGTTAAGGAGTTTTGCATCTATGTTCATCAGTGATATTGTCCCATAATTTTCTTTTTTTGTAGTATCTTTGGTTTTGGTATCAGTGCAATGCTGGCCTTATAGAATGAGTTTGGGAGTGTTCCTTCCTCCTTCTGCAATTTTTGTTAATAGTTTGACAAGGATACATGTTAACTCTTCTCTAAGTGTTTATTAGAACTCAACTGTGAAGCCATTGTTCATGGACTTTTGTTAGGAGTTGTTCTATGGTAGATTCAATATTATTACTGGTAGTTGATCTGTTCATATTATCTATTTCTTTTTGGCCCTTGGGAGGTTGTACATTGGGAGATGGTACATTTCTAGGAATTTGTCCATTTCTTCTAGGTTGTCTATTTTATTGGCATATAGCTATTTGTAGTGGTCTCTTATGTGGCTTTGTATTTCTGCTGTGTTGGTTGTAACTTTTTTTTCATTCCTGATTTTATTGACTTAAGCCCTCTTTTAAATTTTTTTTTTTACTTGATGAGTCTGGCTAAAGATTGATCAATTTTGTTTCTCTTTCCAAAGAACCAGATTGGAGTTTTATTGACCTTTTCTTTCTTTTCGGTCTCAACTTCATTTACCCTCCTCTTGAGTCCTTCTGGTGTATTTTTTTTTTTTTCAGTTGTTATACTCTTCATCTCTGTTTGGTTGTTCTTTATATTTTTTTTAACTCTTTGTTAGAAACTAATTTTTGACTCTGTGGGTCCATTCTTCCCCTGAGTTCTTTGATCGTCTTAATAATCACTACCCTGAACTCTTTCTTATGTAGGTTGCCTATCGCCACTTCATTTACTTCTTCTTCTGGGGTTTTATCTTGTTCCTTCATTTGGAACATATTGTTCTGTCATCCCAGTGCAAGACCCCTGGATTGAGGAGCCTAATATGTGGTTTGTACCTTTTACCCCTTTGAGATAACTCTCTGAAATTATGATTATTAACCCGTTTGTGAGTTACCCACCCAAGGGTATGGGATTGTATTTGATTTGATTATATTGTCTTCACCTTTCCTGTCTATTTTGTTGTGGTTCCTTCCTTATATCTTTATCTGTAAATCTTCTCTGGAAGGTTCCAATCTTTCTCATAAATTATTATTATGCAATAGTTGTGATTTTAGTGTGCCTGGGAAAGGAGGTGAGCTCAGGGTTTTTCTATTCCGCCACCTTAGCCAATCCTCCATCAATTTATATTCCATCTCTATAGATTTCTCTATTCTAGATATTTAATATACATATAATCATGCAATATGCAATCTTTTGTATCTGGGTTCTTTGACTTTTCATAATATTTTTGAATTTCATTCATGTCATAGCTTGTATCAGTACTTTTCCCCTTTTTATCACTGAATAATATTCTATAGTATGTATATATAACAATTTATTTATCCCTTCATTTGTTGATGGGTGTTTGGGTTATTTTCACCTTTTCCCTATTGTGAAGAGTGCTGCCATGAATGTGCATGTACATATGCTTGTTGAAGAAAGTGTTTTCATTTCTTTCGGGTATACACCTAGGAGTGGAACTGTGGAACTGCATGGTAACTGTATTTTCAACCTTTTGAGGAAACCACAAAACTGTTTTCCACAGTGACTGGGCCATTTTACTTTACTACCAATAATGTGCAAAAATTTCCAATTTCTCCACATCCTCACCAGCACTTGTTATGTTCCATTTCTGTTCTTTTTGTTGTTTATTATTATTATTATTGCCATCCTGGTGGATGTGAAGTGGTACTTCATTATAGTTTTTATTTGCATTTTCTTAATAGTTAAAGATATTGAGCATTTTTCATGTCCTTCTTGGCCATTTGTATATCTTCTTTGGAGAAATGTCTGTACAAGTACTTTGCCATTTAGAATATTGGAGTGTTTTTCTTTTGTTGTTGTTGTTGAGTTGTAAGAGGATTTTTTTTTTATGTTTTAGCTAAGAATCCATTGCGATATCCAAGATTATGAAGACTTGCTATGTTTTCTTCTAAAAATTTTAGTTTCAGCTCCTATGCTGATCCTTTTTGAATTAATTTTTGTATATAGTGCAAGGTAGGGTATAATTTCATTCTTTTTTTTTTCTGCATGTGATATCAAGTTGTCCTAGCATCATTTGTTGAAGAGACTTTTTCCCCCATTGAATAGTCTTGACTCTCTTGTCAAAAATTAACCAGTCAATAACACCAAAGACACAGGCAACAAAAGATAAAATAGACAAATAGGACTGTATCAAAATTTTAATATTCTGTTCATCAAAAGATACTGCAAACACAGGGAAAGACACCCTACCAAATGAGAAAAAATGTTTTCAAATCATATAACTGATAAAAGATACATATCAACAGTATATGAAGAACTCCTATCACCGTATGACCCAGAAGTCCCACTCCTAGGCAAATACCCTGAGGGAAACCAGGGTGGAAAAAGACACACGTAACCCATTGTTCATTGCAGCATTATTTACAATAGCTAGAACATAGAAGCAACCTAGATGTCCATCGACAGATGAATGGATAAAGAAGTTGTGGTGCATATACACAATGGAATACTACTCAGCCATAAAAAGGAATGCATTTGAGTCAGTTCTGATGAGGTGGATGAACCTAGAGCCTGTTATACAGCGTGAAGTGAGTCATAAAGAGAAAGATAAATATCGTATTCTAATGCACATATATGGACTGTAGAAAAATGGTACTGAAGAATTTATATACAGGGCAGCATTGGGGAAACCAACATAGAGAATAGACTTATGGACATGAGGAGAGGAGAGGGTGAGATGTATGGAGAGAGTAACATGGAAACTTACATTCAGTTCAGTTCAGTTCAGTTCAGTCACTCAGTCGTGTCCGACTCTTTGTGACCCCATGAATTGCAACACGCCAGGCCTCCCTGTCCATCACCAACTCCTGGAGTATGCTCAAACTCATGTCCATCGAGGCGGTGATGCCATCCAGCCATCTCATCCTCTGTTGTCCCCTTGTCCTCCTGCCCCCAATCCCTCCCAGCATCAGAATCTTTACTAATGGGTCAACTCTTCACATGAGGTGGCCAAAGTATTGGAGTTTCAGCTTTAGCATCATTCCTTCCAAAGAAATCCCAGGACTGATCTCCTTCAGAATGGACTGGTTGGATCTCCTTGCAGTCCAAGGGACTCTCAAGAGTCTTCTCCAACACCACAGTTCAAAAGCATCAATTCTTCGGCGTTCAACTTTCTTCACAGTCCAACTCTCACATCCATACATGACCACAGGAAAAACCATAGCCTTGACTAGACAGACCTTTGTTGGCAAAGTAATGTCTGTGCTTTTCAATATGCCATCTAGGTTGGTCATAACTTTCCTTCCAAGGAGTAAGCTTACATTACCATATGCAAAATAGATAGCCAACAGGAATTTGCTGTATGCCTCAGGAAATTCAAACAGGGGCTCTTTATCAACCTAGAGGGGTGGGGTGGGGAGGGAGATGGGACTGAGCTTTAAAAGGGAGGAAATATATGTACACCTATGGCTGATTCATGTTGAGGTTTGATAGAAAACAACAAAATTCTGTAAAGCAATTATCCTTCAATTAAAAAATAAAAAGAACTTTTACAACTCAACAACAAAAAACAACCCACTTAAAAATGGACAAAAGAATAGACATTTCTCCAAAGAAGATACTTAATTATCAAGAAGCACATGAAAAGATGCTCCACATCACTAAAATGCTGGCTTAAAACTCAACATTAAAAAATAAAATCATGGCATCTGGTCCCATCACTTCATGGCAAATAGAAGGGGGGAAAGTGGAAGCAGTGACAGATTTTATTTTCTTGGTGTCCAAAATCACTGCTCATGGTAACTGCAGCCATGAAACTAAAAGATGCTTGCTCCTTGGAAGGAAAGCTATGACAAACCTAGACAGCATATTAAAAAGCAAAGATATCACTTTGCCGACCAAGATCCGTATAGTTAAAGCTATAGTTTTTCCAGTAGTCATGTATACATGTGACAGTTGGACCATAAAGAAGGTTGAGCACCAAAGAATTTATACTTTGGAATTGTGGTGCTAAAGAAGACTCTTGAGAGTCTCTTAGTCTGCAAGGAGATCCAACTAGTCAATTCTAAAGAAAATAATCCCAGAATATTCATTGGAAGGACTGATGGTGAAGCTCCAATACTTTGCCCACCTGGTGCAAAGAGCTGACTCATTGGAAAAGACCCTGATGCTGGGAAAGATTGAAAGCAAAAGGAGAAGGGGGCAGCAGAGGATGAGATGGTTATAGAGGATCACCAACTCAATGGACATGAATCTGAGCAAACTCCAGGAGATAGTGAAAAACAGGGAAACCTGGCATGCTGCAGTCCATGGGATCGCAAATAGTCAGACATGACTGAACGACTGAACAACAACAACTCAAAATCACAATTAGATAGCACCTGAAACCCACTGGGATATCTGCTGCCCAAAAAACAGAACATAGTAAGTGTTGACAAAGTTGTGGAGAAATTGAAGCACTTGTGGACTGTTGGTGGGAATGTAAATTGGTACAACCACTATGAGAAATAGTTTAGTGATTCCTTAAAAAATTAAAAATAGAATTACTATATGATCCTGCAATTCTACATCTGGACCTATACCCAAAATATTTAAAGGCAGGATCTTGAAGAGATAGATGTATTCCCAAGTTCATAACAGCATTACTTACAATACCCAAAGGGTGGAAGCAACCCAAGTGTCCACTGATAAGTGAATGGATAAGCAAAATATGATATACACATTCAGTGGAATATTACTCTAAAAAGAAATGAAGCTCTGGCACATGCTACAACATGGATGAACCTTGAGGACATTATACTAAGAGAGAGAAAGTGATTACAAAAAGACAAACGTTATATGATGCCACCTATATAAGATACTTAGAGTGGGGCTTCCCTGGCAGCTCATGGTAAAGAATATGCCCCCAATGCAAGAGACTCGGGTTGTGTCCCTGGGTTGGGAGGATCCCCTAGTGGAAGGCATGGCAACCCACTTCAGTATTCTTGCCTGGAGAATCCTATGGACAGAGGAGCCTTGAGGGCTACAGTCCATGGGGTCAGAAGGAGTCAGATATGACTGAAATGACTGAACACAAACACAAGGTACTTAGAGTAGTCAAAATAAAAAAACTGAAAGTAGAATGGCTGTTGCCAGAGAGTAGAGGGAAGGGATAATGAGGAGTTATGATTTACTGGGTATAGAGTTTCAATTTTGCAAGATGAGAAGTATTTTGGAGATTGGTTACTCAATGGAGTGAACATATATAACATTACTGGACTACATACACTTAAAGATGGTAAGTTTTGTAATGTATGTGTGTGTGCATGCTAAGTTGCTTCAGTAGTATCTGACTCTTTGAGACTGCACGGACTGTAGCCACCAGGTTCCTCTGTCCATGGGATTCTCTGGGCAAGAATACTGAAGTGTGTTGTCATGCCTTCCTCCAGGGGATCTTCTTGACCCACATCTCTTTATGTCTCCTGCACTGGCAGGTGGGTTCTTTACCACTAACGTCACCTGGGAAGCCCTTGTAATGTATGTCTTGTCTTAGTCATTCAGTTGTGTCCAACTCTTTGCGACCCCACAAACTGTAGCCTGCCAGGCTTCTCTGTCCATGGGATTCTCCAGCCAAGAATACTGGAGTGGACCGCCATTCCCTTCTCCAGAGGATCTTCCTGACCTAGGGGTAGAATCCTGTTTTCCTGCATTGCAGGAAGATTCTTTACTGGTTGAGCTACAGGGAAGTCCTGTAATGTATTCATTACCATAATTTTTAAAAAGTCTGTACAATAGGTGACTCTTGAGAGGTAGGATGGGGTTTTGGTGAGGAAGAGCCATACCCATTTGTTGTCATTTTACCCGTTTTCTACAATGTTAATGGAATTTTGGGAGTTAAGCAAAATTGTAAATTTAAAGTGTTGTATAGATATTTGTTTTTTGATTTTTTGGAGGGAGATAATATTCAAGTACCAATGTGGGAAGGATAGGTTGAAATAAGGAAAACCTGATGGCAATAAAAAGCTATGGGGAACAGTTATAATAGTCAAATTTAATCAAACTCATGTGTTGGACTCTAGCCTCTAAGAATATTTGCAAATTAGCTCCAATAATTTATCAAGGAAATCTTTCTCAGTTTTCCAGTGTCTCTAATGTTGGTAAATACAGCAATAACTCAGTTCAAACGACAGACATCTTGGTATGCTCACATTACTATGATTCTCAAGAGCTTTCAGTTTACCTGGACTCACTGTATCTCTCAGTTTAATTTCTATCCAGTTTGTAACTGGACATGATTATTTTCTTTCTCCCATTTTAGGTCAACCTAAGCCTCATACTATTACACAGCATTATCCAACTTACAGATTTAGACAACAAGTGAAGTCCAAAGTACATTCTACCTGGGGAAGAGGAAAAGTAGTAGAAAACTGGAAGAGAGATGGAGGGAACAAGCATCCACTGAGTACATCTCTAAAGCTGTACTGTTGATTTTTAAAAGGTTATATCATTTAATATTTGTGAAAACCCTCTGAGGTATATATTGCCATTTTCTGTTGTATAAGTTAATAAAAAAGAGACTTGCATCTATAACATTCCCAAAGTTAACTCAAACAGAATAAGAAAATTGAATTTAGAGTTCAGGTGGTCTAAGTCTGTTCAGAGGTTGTTTTCTGACCTTCCAGGGGGTGGTTAGCCCCGAGCTTAGCTTAATTTTAACCAGAACATTGTCAGAAATTGACTTTTGATTAAGATAAGAATGTATCACTAGATTTACTAATTTCTTCATGCACATTTTTCCAGTTGCTGTGGCAAAGATGCTTTACCAAGTGGAGAACTGATCCACAGTTTGCCAACAGGAAACAGGATTCACACTCTACGGTTGCTTCTAGTGCCTAACTATAATATGAGAGGATAAACAGATTCAAATTCTGTATTTTAAAATTTAGAGCTGTAGGATAAAACATCACAAATTCAATGCTGATTATGTTTAGATGTTAAGTCTATTCTTGCTGCCAAATGACAAAACAAAATAGTGATGATCATTGAATTTGCACCAAGGCACTCTTTGTGCTTACTTATTCATGAATGCTACACTGATTTTTTTTCCCAACTCATAAAAGGTTTATAAGAATACAAGAGGGAACATACTGAAAAGTTTTTAAATATTTAGTAATCGAATGGCAAGTTTTCAAATTATGCAAGAAAATTAAAGTCATCTTTCTTGTTCAATGCAACAAACCTGCATTAGAATTTTGAAGTAGTTCGTTGCTTAAGAGATCAAAATCCTGTGTTTAGGATTTGCTTCTTTTATGTGGGGATATGGAAAAGAGTGAATATGTTTCTAAATCTACATAAGGCAAACATTTGTTAGAATATCACTTCCTCCAATTTCTCTGTCCCAAGCTGACCTATTTAACTGACCACTCCCTAAACTTGTGTTTTCACTTATTGTGAGAAGCACTTGACCATTGAGATGACTGTTAACTACTAATACTTGAAGAAAGTTTTAGAGACCTGAAGAAAAAAAGATACTTCAAACTTCATTCTTTGCAGTATCCAGAGCATTGTTTCTCAACATTGGGTACAGGTAGGAACCAAACTGTAAGTAATTATATGTGTCATCTTGACTGGGCTGTGATCCCCAGATATTTGGATAAACATATTTCTGGGTGTGTCTGTAAGGATGTTTCTAGACAAGATTAACATTTTATGGGTAGACTGAGTAAAGTGGGTTGTCCTCCCCAATATGGGTGATCCTCATCCAATCCACCAAAGGCCTGAATAAAATAAAAGGTAGAGATGGAAATCTTTCTCAGCTATCTTTTCTGAATCAGCTAATGTTCCCTGAGCAAATGTAAATCTCTGAATTCTTATCCTCTATTCTCAATCTATATCCAGTATTTCTTCAATATCTTGTATATTATTTTTTAGATGCTTTTAAGAATATAATTTTTTTTATTGTAGCACTTTTAAAGTTCTCTTCAATAGGAAGATTGATTATTCTTCTAGTTCCCCAGAAGGGGAAGTTCCTTCACAATTAAATTAGGAATTGGGGTTTTAATGTTTTTACAGTGGCTTGGCTAACTTTAGGATACAGCCTTGAATTCAAAAGGAACTGGAACTAAGCACTCTGAAAAAATATAGGATAACACAAAGGGGACCATATTTTATATTTCTATGAAAAGGAAACTAGAAAAACTTCATTCATGAAATTTTGGGAGGATGCAAAGTAGCTAGTCACTTGCCTAGTTTTATGACTTGGGTGTGCTTCAAATTCTAAGAAATTGAGATCTTAACACCATTCCCACTAGTGGTCTCATTGAGGGGTAGTATAGAGGATTGAATTTATAATACCCTATAGGTGGCTCAGTGGTTAAAGAATCCACTTGCCAATGCAGGAGACACATGAGACGTGGTTTTGATTCCTGGGTCGGGAAGATCCCCTGGAGAAGGAAGTGGCAACCCACACCATTATTCTTGCCTGAGAAGTCCCATGGACAGAGGAGCCTGGTGGGTGACTGTCCGTATTCCTGCTCCTGTGTGCTCAGTCCTCTCTGATTCTTCACGACCCCATGGACTGTAGCCCTCCAGGCTGCCGGGGTCCAGCCCCCGCAGGATCCAGGGGAACGTGAAGGAAAAACGGTGTCAGCAGATGATTTAGAGAGAGATAAGGAAAGAATGTTGTAGATAAGAAAACAAGAGAGAAAGAGGCTGATATTCCTTGGTTTACACAGGAAGCTAATAAAGTCTTAGAAGCTCAGGCAGGAAAGTGAATGCAGGGAGCCTCTATGCTCCAAGGGATCAGCCTGAAAAAGAAAGTAAGAGAGAGAAAGAAAAAAAAAAAAAAAGAAAGACACGGGGTGACCAAGCTTCTTCGAGCGAGGCCCATTTTTTTTTTATTTTTAAAAAGGTCTTTTATACGTTTACTTGTACAAAGAGGGAAATGAAAGATGCAAAGTCATACAGAGTCAGCCCAAACATTACATCTGTTTTGTCTTTATCGAAACCAGGATTTTTTTCTGCAAACCTTTCCCATAGACAATTTTGTGTACATTATCTTCTGGCCTTGGAGGCCTGTGGACATTTTATGACCCTCTTTTGATAAAGGCTGTTCAACCAGAAAAGTTATTTTCCCTTGAAATGTTTTTTCTTTATATTTCTAATCTATGTCAGCCTCAGAAAGTATTAAACAGGTTACATTTCTCACAGAGCAAAGGTGCAGTGAGTTACAAGAACGAACCAATTAGCTCAAAATTCTGATGTGGTTAATTTCAAGGCTACACTTGTTTTTCTTACTTTCCAACTATGTTAACTAATGCACTGCCAGGTGCACAGTGGGTAAGAGATATGGTAACTTAGCAACAAGCATTGGCCCAATAATGAAATCCTACACCAGCACTACTCTAATAACTTTTATCTCTTTGAAAGGCTCTATGTTTTAGGCTTCTCGTGCCCCTCACAGTTGGGAGACTGTGAATAATCATATATGTAGCTGCAAGAGTCTGGATATACCTGCCAAGCAAGCTAGAATGCTAACAGAGGGGGTTTGATTTGAAATATTCCTCTCATGTCCAGGAGACTTATTAGCTATAGCCCTAAGTTGACTTTCTCTAGAGAAAGGTGGTCGGAGATAGCCCCCTGTTAATGTCAGAGGAGTTGGTGAAAGTCATGAAATAGTAAAACAGACAGATTCTGGTTTGGGGGTAGATGCTCGAGAAAGCCTAGGGAGCCCGTTGAGTCCTGAAGCCTTGCTTAACAGTTCTCTTCCACATGCCCTTGTCATGGGTGGGATCTCCCGGGGTGGCTCCCGGCACCAGGCTCCTCTGTTCATGGGATTTTTCCAGCGAGAATACTGGAGTGGGTTGCCATTTCCTTTTCCAGGGGATTGTCCCCACCCAGGCATCAAACCCGTGTCTCTGCATTTCAGGTGAACTCTTTCATACTGAGACACATGGGGGACGCCAAGGCTGCAGTCCATGGGGGTCACCAAAGAGTAGGACATGGCTTAGTGACTAAACAACAACAATATAGTGTAAGGCCTTAATTCAAAATTATCCATAACTATTACAATTTGGGACACCCAGCAGGGAAGAAAAGAAACTGTAAAATTGCTTCATGGAAACCTTTTCATGTTACCAGACACCATAAACTAGAGAATTAACAGGCTAAGAACTTGAGGTAACAGAGCAATTTTATAAAGTCTACAAATTTGTTTTAATGATCACACAGAGGAAAGGAGTAGTAAAAATCACATTCGTGTACAAACCATTGTGAAAAAGAAGCAAATATTTAAAAGAACCAAGTATATCTTTATTAATGAATATAGTCATTATAGTCGTAGGAATTTAAAACTCAGAAAATGTTTAAATAGTGAAAAGAGAACTAGTGACCTAGAAAATAAATCTCTGGATATTATGAAAACACAGATTAAAAATATAGAATACACAAAAAAAACAGGTTATAAGACATGAAGGGTATAATTAGCAGGTCAAACATATCTCAAAACAGCTCCACAAGGAAAGCATACAGATGCATCAGTGTTTGAGGAGAAAATGTCTGGAAGTTTTTTAGAATTGAAGTAAACACACACGCACACCAAAAGAAAAGACATGAGTCTCCGAACTGAAGGTACACCAAGTTCCCTTTTCTATAGTTCAAATGAAATGCAGAAGTAGAGAATACGAAAGACAGATGGAAAAATTTAGAATATACCAAAAATGAAGCCACAGAGAGAAACTGCAGGATGAGGGAGTAGAAGGACATGTACTCACATTCTCCTGTGAGAACTCCAAAATAGCAACTAACCACTGAACAACCGCTGACGGGAGAATGTTCAGTTCAGCTCAGTTCAGCCGCTCAGTCGTGTCTGATTCTGTGACCCCGTGGACTACAACACGCCAGGCCTCTCTGTTTATCATGTACTCACAGAGTTTACTCAGACTCATGTCTATCGAGTTGGTGATGCCATCCAACCATCTCATCCTCTGTTTTCCCCTTCTCTTCCCACCTTCAATCTTTCCCAGCATCAGGGTCTTTTCAAATGAGTCAGCTCTTCGCATCAGGTGGCCAAAGTATTGGAGTTTCAGCTTCAACATCAATCCTTCCAATGAATATTCAGGACTGATTTCCTTTAGGATGGACTGATTGGATTTCCTTGCAGTCCAAGGGACTCTCAAGTGTCTTCTCCAACACCACAGTTCAAAAGCATCAGTTCTTCAGCATTCAGCTTTTTTTATAGTCCAACTCTCACATCCATACATGACTACTGGAAAAACCATAGCCTTGACTAGAAAGACTTTTGTTGGCAAAATAATGTCCCTGCTTTTTAATATGCTGTGTAGGTTAGTCATAACTTTCCTTCCAAAGAGTGAGTGTCTCTTAATTTCATGGCTGCAGTCAACATCTGCAGTGATTTTAAATCCCCCAAAATAAGGTCTGCCACTGTTTCCACTGTTTCCCCCATCTATTTGCTGTGAAGTGATGGGACCAGATGCCATGATCTTCGTTTTCTGAATGTTGAGCTTTAAGCCAACTTTTTCACTCTTCTCTCTCACTTTCATCAAGAGTCTCTTTAGTTCTTCACTTTCTGCCATAAGGGTGGTGTCATCTGCATATCTAAGGTTATTGCTATTTCTCCCAACAAACTTGATTCCAGCTTTTGCTTCCTCCAGCCCAGCGTTTCTCATGATGTACTCTGCATAGAAGTTAAATAAGCAGGGTGACAATATACACCCTTGACATACTCCTTTTCCTATTTGGAGCCAGTCTGTTGGTCCGTGTCCAGTTCTAACTGTTGCTTCCTGACTTGCATATAGGTTTCTCAAGAGGCAGGTCAGGCAGTCTGGTATTCCCATCTCTCTCAGAATTTTCCACAGTTTATTGTGATCCACACAGTCAAAGGCTTTGGCATAGTCAATGAAGCTGAAATAGATGTTTTTCTGGAACTCTCTTGCTTTTTCCATGATCCAGTGGATGTTGGCAATTTGCTCTCTGGTTCTTCTGCCTTTTCTAAATCCAGCTTGAACATCTGGAAGTTCACGGTTCATGTACTGTTGAAGCCTGGCTTGGTGAATTTTGAGCATTACTTTGCTAGTGTGTGAGATGAGTGCAATTGTGTGGTAGTTTGAACACTCTTTGGCATTGCCTTTCTTTAGGACTGGAATGAAAAGTGACCTTTTCCAGTCCTGTGGCCACTGCTGAATATTCCAAATTGGCTGACATATTGAGTGCAACACTTTCATAGCATCATCTTTCAGGATTTGAAATAGCTCAATAGGAATTCCATCACCTCCACTAGCTTTGTTGGTAGTGATGCTTCCTAAGGCTCACTTGACTTCACATTCCAGGATGTCTGGCTCTAGGTGAGTGATCACACCATCGTGATCATCTGGGTCATGAAGATCCCTTTTGTATAGTCCCTCTGTTTATTCTTGCCACCTCTTCTTAATATCTTCTGCTTCTCTTAGGTCCATGAATCAAGGTAAACTGCTGCTGCTAAGTCTCTTCAGTCGTGTCCGACTCTGTGTGACCACATAGATGGCAGCCCACCAGTCTCCCCCTTCCCTGGGATTCTCCAAGCAAGAACACTAGAGTGGATTGCCATTTTCTTCTCCAATGCACAAAAGTGAAGAGTTAAAGTGAAGTCACTCAGTCATGTCTGACTCTCCACAACCCTATGGACTGCAGCCTACCAGGCTCCTCCATCCATGGAATTTTCCAGGCAAGAGTACTGGAGTGGGCTGCCACTTCCTTCTCTTACGGTAAACTGGACATGGTCAAATAGGAGATGGCAAGAGTGAACACTGACATTTTAGGAATGAGTGAACTAAAATGCACTGGAATGGGAGAATTTAATTCAGATGACCATCATATCCACTACTGTGGGCAAAAATCCCTTAGAGGAAATGGAGTCAATGAAACTCAACGAAAGAGTCTGAAATGCATTTTTGGGTGCAATCTCAAGAATGACAGAATGATCTTGGTTTGTTTCCAAGGCAAACCATTCAATATCACAGTAATCCAACTCTATGCCCCAACCACTAATGCCGAAGAAGTTGAAGTTGAAGGGTTCTATGAAGACCTACAAGACCTAGAACTAACACCAAAGGAAAGATGTCCTTTTCATTATAGAGGACTGAAATGAAAAAGTAGGAAGAGATACCTGGAATAACAGACAAGTTTGACCTTGGAGTACAAAATGAAGCAGGGCAAAGGCTAACCGAGTTTTGTCATGAAAACGCACTGGTCATAACAAACACCGTCTTCCAACAACACAAGAAACAAGTCTACAAATGGACATCACCAGATGGTCAATACCAAAATCAGATTGATTATATTCTTTGCAGTCAAAGAGGAGAAGCTCTATATAGTCAGCAAAAACAAAACTGGGAGCAGACTGTGGCTCAGATCATGAACTCACTGCCAAATTCAGACAAAAACTGAAGAAAGTAGGGGAAACCACTAGATTATACAGGTATGACCTAAATCAAATCCCTTACGATTATACAGTGGAAGTGACAAGTAGGTTCGAGGGATTAGATCTGATAGAGTGCCAGAAGAACTATGGATGGAGATTTGTAACATTGTACAGGAGGTGGTGATCAAAACCATCCCCAAGAAAAAGAGATGAGAAAAGGCAAAATGGTTGCTTAACAAGGCCTTACAAATAGATGAGAAAAGAAGAGAAGCAAAGGTGAAGGAGAAAAGGAAAGGCATACCCATCCGAATGCAGAGTTTGAAAGAATAGTGAGGAGAGCTAAGAAAGCCTTCCTAAATGATCAATGCAAAGTAGAGGAAAACAATAGAATGGGAAATACTAGAGAGCTCTTCAAGAAAATTAGAGATACCAGGGTACATTTCATGCGAAGACGGGCACAATAAAGGACAGAAATGGTATGGACCTAATAGAAGCAGAAGATATTAAGAAGAGGTAGCAAGAATATATTATCTTATTATTATGATATATTATAATATGTCCTAGAGAAGGAAATGACAACCCACTCCAGTACTCTTGCCTGGAAAATTCCATGGACTGAGGAGCCTGGTAGGCTACAGTCCATGGGTTTGCAAAGGGTCGGACATGACAGAGCAACCTCACAGAGAGAGCAAGAATACACAGACAAACTAAACAAAATAATATTTTAATGACCCAGATAACCATGATGGTGTGTTCACTCACCTAGAGCTGGACATCCTGGAGTTCAAAGTCAAGTGGACCTTAGGAAGTATCACTACAAACAAAACTAGTGGAGGTGATGGAATTCCAGCTGATCAATCTCAAGTCCTAAAAGATGATGCTGTTAAAGTGCTGCATTCAATATGCCAGCAAATTTGGAAAACTCAGCAGTGGCCGCAAGACTGGAAAAGGTCACTTTTCATTCCAATCCCAAAGAAGGGCAAAAGAATGCTCAAACTACAGCACAATTACACTCATCTCACTTGCTAGCAAAGTAATGCTCAAAATTCTCCAAGCCAGGCTTCAACAGTACATGAACTGAGATCTTCCAGATGTACAAGCTGTATTTGGAAAAGGCAGAGGAACCAGAGATCAAATTGCCAACATCTGCTGGATCATAGAAAAAGCAAGAAAATGCTACCAGAAAAGCATCTACTTCTGCTTCATTGATTACACTAAAGCCTTTAACTGTGTAGATCACAAAAAATGAGGAAAATTCTTCAAGAGATGGGAATACCAGACCACCTTGCCTGCCTCTTTAGAAATCTGTATGCAGGTCAAGAAGCAACAGTTAGAACCAGACTTGGAATAGCTGACTGGTTCCAAATTGGGAAAAGAGTACTTAGGCTGTATATTGTCACCTTGCTTATTTAACTTACATACAGAGTATATCATGTGAAATGCTGGACTGGATGAAGCAAAAGCTGAAATCAAGACTGTAGGGAGAAATATCAGTGACCTCAGATATGCAGATGACACCACCCTTATGGCAGAAAACGAAGAGGAACTAAAGAGCCTCTTGATGAAAGTGAAGGAGTAGAGTAAAAGAGCTGGCTTAAAACTCAACATTCAAAAAACTAAGATCATGGCATCTGGTCCCATCACTTCATGGCAAATAGATGAGGAAACAGTGACAGACTTTAATTTCTTGGGCTCCAAAATCACTTCAATGGTGACTGCAGCCATGAAACTAAAAGACACTTGATCCTTGGAAGAAAAGCTACCAGCCTAGACAGCATATTAAAAAGCAGAGATATTACTTACCCGACAAATGCCTGAATACAAGACCTTTTAGAACTAACACCTAAAAAAAGCTGTCCTTTTCATTATAGGGGACTGGAATGCAAAAGTAGGAAGTCAAGAAACACCTGGACTAACAGGCAAATATGGCCTTGGAATACGGAATGAAGCAGGGCAAAGACTAATCGAGTTTTGCCAAGAAAATGCACTGGTCATAGCAAACACCCTCTTCCAACAACACAAGAGAAGACTCTGCACATGGACATCACCAGATGGTCAACACCAAAATCAGATTGATTATATTCTCTGCAGCCAAAGATGGAGAAGCTGTATATAGTCAACAAAAAAAAGACCAGGAGCTGACTGTGGCTCAGATCATGAACTCCTTATTACCAAATTCAGACTCAAATTGAAGAAAGTAAGGAAAACGGCTAGACCATTCAGGTATGACCTAAATCAAATCCCTTATGATTATACAGTGGAAGTGAGAAATAGATTCAAGGGCCTAGATCTGGTAGATAGAGTGCCTGATGAACTATGGAATGAGGTTCATGACATTGTAGAGGAGACAGGGATCAAGACCATCCCCATGGAAAAGGAATGCAAAAAAGCAAAATGGCTGTCTGGGGAGGCCTTAGAAATAGCTGTGAAAAGAAGAGAAGCAAAAAGCAAAGGAGAAAAGAAAAGATATAAGCATCTGAATGCAGAGTTCCAGAGAATAGCAAGAAGAGATAAGAAAGCCTTCTTTAGTGATCAATGCAGAGAAGTAGAGGAAAAGAACAGAATGGGAAAGACTAGAGATCTCTTCAAGAAAATTAGAGATACCAAGGGAACATTACATGCAAAGATGGGCTCAATAAAGGACAGAAATAGTATGGACCTAAAAGAAGCAGAAGATATTATGAAGAGGTCGCAAGAATACACAGAAGAACTGTACAAAAATGATCTTCAAGACCAAGATAATCACGATGGTGTGATCACTCACCTAGAGCCAGACATCCTGGAATGTGAAGTCAAGTGGGCCTTAGAAAGCATCACTACCAACAAAGCTAGTGAAGGTGATGGCATTCCAGTTGCGCTATTTCAAATCCTGAAAGATGATGCTATCAAAGAGTTGCACTCAGTATGCCAGCAACTTTGGAAAACTCAGCAGTGGCCACAGGACTGGAAAAGGTCAGTTTTCCTTCCAATCCCAAAGAAAGGCAATGCCAAAGAATGCTCAAACTACTGCACAATTGCACTCATCTCACACTCTAGTAAAGTAATGCTCAAAATTCTCCAAGCCAGGCTTCAGCAATATGTGAACCGTGAACTCCCTGATGTTCAAGCTGGTTTGAGAAAAGGCAGAGGAACCAGAGATCAGATTGTCAACATCCGCTGGATCATGGAAAAAGCAAAAGAGTTCCAGAAAAACATCTACTTCTGCTTTATTGACTATGCCAAAGCCTTTGACTATGTGGATCACAATAAACTGTGGAAAATTCTGAGAGAGATGGGAATACAGACCACCTGACCTGCCTCTTGAGAAACCTAAATGCAGGTCAGGAAGCAACAGTTAGAACTGGACATGGAACAACAGACTGGTTCCAAATAGGAAAAGGAGTGCATCAAGGATGTATATTGTCACCCTGCTTATTTAACTTCTATGCAGAGTACATCATGAGAAACGCTGGACTGGAAGAAACACAAGCCGGAATCAAGATTGCTGGGAGAAATATCAGTAACCTCAGATATGCAGATGACACCACCCTTATGGCAGAAAGTGAAGAGGAACTCAAAAGCCTCTTGATGAAAGTGAGAGAGGAGAGTGAAAAAGTTGGCTTAAAGCTCAACATTCAGAAAACGAAGATCATGGCATCCGGTCCCATCACTTCATGGGAAATAGATGGGGAAACAGTGGAAACAGTGTCAGACTTTATTTTGGGGGGCTCCAAAATCACTGCAGATGGTGACTGCAGCCATGAAATTAAAAGACGCTTACTCCTTGGAAGAAAAGTTATGACCAACCTGGATAGCATATTCAAAAGCAGAGACATTCCATTGCCAACTAATTTCAGGGATCCAGCCCCGATGGATCCAGGGTAATTCGAAGGGGAGACAGAGTAGGCGTCCTAGGAAAAAACTTAATTTGATTACAGATATATAGAGAGAAACGGATAGTGTAGTAGGAAAATTAATGGAGAAAAGAGGCTGAATAACTTGGTTTACGTGGAATACCAAACACCACCTACGTAGGCCCCAGGAGTCTTTCCGTTCTCCCAAAGGAGAGGAGGCACTGAGGCCTCCCCGGTCCGATCTTAGAAGCCCAGGCAGAATTAGTAGGCTTGTTGAGTACCCAGGTACCAGATGGGAATTCAGCCAGAAAAATAGGGAGCAAGAAAGAAACAACACGGGATTCAGTCTTTCCAGAAACTGATCTGATTTCTTTATTTTTTAGGTTTGTTTATATACATTTTGTTATACATAGGGATGAATACAGAGTCACGCGGGGGTCAGCAGACCTGACCCTTGTCACAATCAGGTGCTTCATATAAAATTATACAAAGGTCTTATGGGTTTTACATCAGCTTCTGGCCATGAGGCCTGCTGACATTTTATGGCCCTTTCTGAAAATGGACAGTCAACCAGAAAACTTATGTTTTCCAGGGGTGATCTTTTCTTAAACCAGGCACCACCCTCCAAATAAAGTTGCATTCCTATAGGGTGAGGGTGTAATGGGTTACAATCAAGAAAGGAATTTACTTAGTCTAAGGTTTAACATGATTAATCTTAAAGGTTAATACTTATTTCTTCTATAGGCTAGTTATATTCATTATAAGGGCAAGGAATGTGGAGATTTAGCAGCAAATATTGGCTCAACAAATGAAAACCCTTCACCAGTATTCCCCTTAAGATCTATTTAGTCTTAAGATAATGATAAAGTTACATTTTTACATAGCAAGGACACAGTGATTTATAACAAAGTACAGTGATCTATAACAAAAGAGAAAATTCATTAACTCAAAAAGTCTAGTATTGCTAACATCAAAAACTACTATATTTCCTTTTCTATATTCCAAATACATTAATATATTCCCAGGTGCCTAAGGATATGGAGGCCTGGCGGCAATCATTGACTCAATGATGAGAAAAGCCCTATGCTGATTAAGATTTTCAAAATACTGCTAACTCTCTGTGCTGTTTATGGTTGAGAGGTTGTCACACAAGCTAGTCTGTCAGCAGAGAGGTTTGACCTGAGACACCCTTGTCACACCCAGGGCAGGGAATTAGCAGTAATTATTGGCACAATAAATGAAAAACCCGTCACCAATATAATTCCTAATCAACCCACTATACTATACTAATAATTTTCTAACTTTTCAAAAGAATCTGTATATAGAAAGTTTTAAAGCATCTCGTGCCTCTCATGGTTGGGAGGCTGTAAACAATCGCATGTGGCCGGACGAACCCGCTCAGGCAGGCTAGAGAAACTTCAGAGGAGTTTGTAAGTTGAAACACTCTTGTCACGCCCAGGAATTTTTATTAATTGGAGCTGCAAGTTAACTCCTTCTCCAAGAGAAATGGTGATGGGGGAGAGCCCCCTGTAAAGTCAGAGGTATAGGTGAGAGATAAAACAGACTCTGGTTTTGGGGGTAGATGCTTGGGAACAGGGGGTTTCCCGAGGCTCAATCCTGCCTTTGTGTATGCCAAGCCTCCTTCCTCATGACCTTTGCCAAGGGCGGAGTTCCTCACGCTGGCCCCTGGCAGACTAAGGTCCGTCTAGTCAAGGCTGTGGTTTTTCCAATAGTCATGTATGGATGTGAGAGTTAGACTGTGAAGAAGGCTGAGCACCGAAGAATTGATGCTTTTGAACTGTGGTGTTGGAGAAGACTCTTGAGAGTCCCTTGGACTGCAAGGAGATCCAACCAGTCCATTCTGAAGGAGATCAACCCTGGGATTTCTTTGGAAGGAATGATGCTAAAGTTGAAGCTCCAGTACTTTGGCCACCTCATGTGAAGAGTTGACTCATTGGAAAAGACTCTGATGCTGGGAGGGATTGGGGGCAGGAGGAGAAGGGGACGACAGAGGATGAGATGGCTGGATGGCATCACTGACTCGATGGACATGAGTCTGAGTGAACTCCGGGAGTTGGTGATGGACAGGGAGGCCTGGCATGCTGCGATTCATGGGGTCGCAAAGAGTCAGACATGACTGAGCGACTGAACTGAACTGATGGTTTTCCAGTAGTTATATATGAATGTGAGATTTGGACCATAAAGAAGGCTGACTGCTGAAGAATTGATGCTGTTGAACTATAGTGTTGGAAAAGACTTTTCAGAGTTGCTTGGACAGCAAGGATATCAAGCCAGTGAATCCTAAAGGAAATCAGTCCTGAATATTCATTCTAAAGACTGATGCTGAAGCTGAAGCTCCAATACTCTGGCCACCTTAGGTGGAAAACTGAGTCACTGGAAAAGACCCTGATGCTGAGAAAGATTGAAGGCAGGAGGAGAAGAGTACAACGGAGGATGAGATGGTTTGATGGCATCACTGACTCAATGGACATGAGTTTGACCAAGCTTTGGGAGTTGGTGATGGACAGGGAAGCCTGTCCATGGGGTCAGGGAAGCCTGTCCATGGGGTCACAGAGAATTAGACACAACCGAGTGATTGAAGTGAACTGAACTGAACTGAGAAGGAAAAGACAGTGTATTTATAATGGAAAAAATTTCAACTGACTGACTGAAAACTTGTTATATTGTCATAAGATGATAGAATAATAATTTCAACATATTGAGGAAAAGTAACTGTCAGTCTATAACTCTTGCCAGATAAATTATCTTCAAGAATAAAGGAAAAAGAAAATCCCTTCCAAACAACCAAAGAATAAGTTTTTTTGCACTCAGATCCTTGAAGAAAATTTTATAAAAGTAAATACTTTAGGAAAATGAAACCAGAGTAAAGTGTGGGCTTGTAAGAATAATATGAGCAAAATAACATATAAATTAATAGTTGATGATATAAAAAAGAAAAAGAAGAATCCCTATTATGGAGCTTGGAAAACAATACAATGAAACTTGAGAAACAACCCAAATTAGCATGGGTAGTAAGGTTGTAATCAGAGTCTTTACATTCTAAGGAGGAAGAAACAGTGACTAATTTTAGATTTTCAGTCAAGTACAATCAGAATCCCTTAAATCCCTAGCGGGGAAATGTGAGTAAAGAAATTTCAATCAATCAAAAAAATAAAGAAAGAAAAGAAAATAAGCAAAGTCAAAGAGGGAACAAACAAAAAGGCCAGGAACAAGAAAATATAATACAATATGGTACGAATTAAACCAAATATGTGAGTGATCATGATAAGTGAAAATGGATTAAACTGGTCTTTTGAAATACAAAGATTATTAAATAGGATTTCAAAATACAATCTAGCTATCTGTTTTATACAAAGAACGCAACTACAATATTATGACACAGAAAATGAGGAGGACTTGAGGTCATTGTTGTGATAATGACCCCATTAGTAAGCAGGCTGTGGGGGTCATGGAAAACTCCTAATCTGCTGGAATTGTAGACAAACGGTGATTTTTGTTTACTGACCTTGTGACTAAAAAAGATTTGTTCTCCAGCCTTCCAATTTTAGCGTATTCATTTAGAACAGAAGCATTATCAGCTCTTTAGTATTTGAAGAAATGATTATGGACAAAGGGTGTCTTTTGGGTTTTCACATGCCAATCTGGAAAATGGTACCAAGGTTCGTTTACTACTTGTACCCTTCTGTAGTCTAATTCAAAATGTGCAAACTCATTCTACTCAAAATGTGCAAACTCATTCTACCTCAGTCCTAATGAACTAGATCTGCAGTGCAATCAGAAAATAATTATTCATTATTTTGAATAATTATTCAATCATTCCTTGGAGGATGCCATAAAACTACAAAAAGATTTTGTTATGTTAGAGGTTTTAAATAGGGTAGCTAAATATAATACTGTTAAGTTCATTTCACTGATGCCAAAAGATTAAATTTTCTTAGTATCCTATGTAATTATGTTTTTTACTTAGAGTTATTTTCACCTGATATAAATATGACACTCAGTAACAGGTATTAAATAGTATATCTGAAATACTGATACTTAGCATTTGGTTTATTACAATACTAAGCTGAGCAATTACTTATCTTTCTCAGGATGAGATACAGATAAAAGACAGATGCACAGTCTTTCTCAGGACAAGATTCAAATATTATCAACACTTAAAAACATTATTACATGTGACTACAAAGATTAATGGAATAAAATACTGCTGCAGCTAAGTCACTGCAGTCTTGTCCAACTCTGTGTGACCCCACAGACGGAAGCCCACCAGGCTCCCCCGTCCCTGGGATTCTCCAGGCAAGAAAACTGGAGTGGGTTGCCATTTCCTTGTCCAATGCATGAAAGTGAAAAGTGAAAGGGAAGTTACTTAGTCGTGTCCAACTCTTAGCGACTCCATGGACTACAGCCTACCAGGCTCCTCCATCCATGGGATTTTCCAGGCAAGAGTACTGGAGTGGGGTGCCATTGCCTTCTCTGGGAATAAAATACTGCTGCTGCTAAGTAGCTTCAGTTGTGTCCAACTCTGTGCGACCCCATAGACGGCAGCCCACCAGGCTCCCCTGTCCTTGGGATTCTCCAAGCAAGAACACTGGAGTGGTTTGCCATTTCCTTCTCCAATGCATGAAAGTGCAAAGTGAAAGTGAAGTCGCTCAGTCGTGTCCGACTCTGAGCGACCCCATGGACAGCAGCCCACCAGGCTCCTCCATCCATGGGATTTTCCAGGCAAGAGTACTGGAGTGGGGGTGCTATTGCCTTCTCTGGGAATCAAATACTACCTATAAACAAATTCTAATAGGTAGATGATGAAGGTGGCATTAGTGGAGAAAAGCCAGATTCTTTGAATAAGTCATGTTCAGACAATTTATATGAAGATAATTTCCACATGAAGCCAAGTTAGAAAATAAAAATGACTCCATAAAGTACTAGAAGAAAAAATAGATTACTATATATAATGTTGGAATATCGATGGCCTTCCTTAGTATGATGTAAAACCAAGATTGTGTAAAGGAAAAGAATAAGTAAATCTACTTCAAATTAGTAGTATTTCCATGAAACGGTATAAAGTTAAAAACAATGTATTGGCAAAAAACATCTAAAAATAAATTAACAAAGTGCCATTTAAAAATCCACATTGAGTTTGTATAACTCAGGAGGAAAAAGATGAATACCGCCAATAGATATATGGGAAATTATATGAGAAGTTCCTTCATGTATAAAAAAATACTAAGAGTGAAAATGGTCATCTAGCAAATACTTTAAAGATGCAAGTTTAAAAAGCAATGGGATACTATTTTATAATGTATAAGCTTAACAAAGATTTTAAACTTTGTTTACTATTACCCCTGTTAACTTTCAAACTGTGGTACTAGAGAAGATTCTTGAGAGTCCCTCAGAGAGCAAGGAGATCAAACCAGTCAATTCTAAAGGCAATCTACCCTGAATATTCATTGAAAGGATTGATGTTGAAGTTGAAACTACAATACTTTGGCCACCTGATGAGAAGAGCTGATTCATTGGAAAAGACCCTGATGCTGGAAAGATTAAGGGCAGGAGGAGAAGGGGATGACAGAAGATGAGACGGTTGGATGATATCACCAACTCAATGGACATGAATTTGAGCAATCTCTGGCAGATAATGAAGGACAGGGAAGCTTGTCTTGCTGCTGTTCATGGGATCTCAAAGTGTCAGACAAAACTTAGCAACTGAACAACAGCAACCCCTATTAGCAGGATACAGAGGTACAGTTAACCTCATAACGTAGGCCTGCAAATTTAAAATAAATGTAACTGCTTAGCAAAAATTGACTATTAAATAATTTTTGTCAGATTTAATGAGGCATAATTTACATACAATAAAATTTATTCTTTTAAAGTGCACGATTTGGTGAGCTTTGACAATCACATATATTACTATAAAAATTTCCATGTTCATCATTCCCAGAAGTTCCCTCCTTCCTCCTTGAAGTAAAGCCCTTTTTTTCATCCCTACGCCTTTGCAACAATTAATATATTTTCTGGTCCTATGTAGTTTTGCCTTTTGTAAAATACCCTCACCTTTTATATCTCGCTTCTTTCATTTATCATAATGCTTCTGACTGTTGTATGTATCACTTTATTCCTTTTCATTGATGGATACTATTCTATTGAAAGGATGTGCCACAGTTAGTCCATTTATGATTTGGGCATTTGAAACCAGTTTGGTGCATTATGAATAAAATTTCTATGAATATACATGTGCAATTATTACATGGATATATGCTTTCATGTTTCACTGGTAAATATCCAGGAAAGAGGTTATAGGATTGTATGGTAGGTGTATGTTTTGTTTTATAAGGTACAGCAATACTGTTTTACAGAGCAGTTTTACGTTTTGAGCATTCTAATTACTCCATATCCTCACTAATGCTTGGTATTGTCAGTCTTTTAAATTTAACCATTCTAGGGTGTCTGTACTGTTATTTTTTTGTGGTTTTAATTTGCATTTGCATAGTCACATATAGTGAATCTTTTCATGCGTTAAAAGAAAACACAATGATAACACCAAATGCAAGCAACATGAAGAAACTGGATCACTCATACACTGCTGGTGGGAATATAACATGGTACAGTCCAGTTCAGATCAGTTCAGTCACTCAGTCAGGTATGACTCTTTGCAATCCCATGGACTGCAGCACAGCAGGTTTCTCTGTCTATCACCGACTCCCAGAGCCTGCTCAAACTCATCTCCATTGAGTCAGAGATGCCATCCAACCATCTCATCCTCTATTGTCCCCTTCTCCTCCCACCTTCACTCTTTCCCAGCATCAGGGTCTTTTCCCATGAGTCAGTTCTTCACATCAGGTGGCCAAAGTATTGGAGTTTCAGCTTCAGCATCAGTCCTTCCAATGAATATTCAGGACAAATTTCCTTTTAGGATTGACTGATTGGGCAAGAATCCCTTCAAAGAAATGGAGTAGCCATCACAGTAAACAAAAGAGTTCGAAATGCAGTACTTGGATGCAATCTCCAAAACGACAGAGTGACCTCTGTTTGTTTCCAAGGCAAACCACTCAATATCACAGTAATCCAAATCTATGCCCCAACCAGTGACACTGAAGAACCTGAAGTTGAATGGTTCTATGAAGACCTACAAGACCTAGAACTATCACCAAAGGAAAGATGTCCTTTTCATTAAAGGGGACGGAATGCAAAAGTAGGAAGTCAAGAAATACCTGGAGTAATAGGCAAATTTGGTCCTGGAGTACATAATGAAGCAGGGCAAAGGCTAATAGAGTTTTGTCAAAAGAATGCACTGGTCATAGCAAACACCCTCTTCCAACAACACAAGAGAAGACTCTACACATGGACATCACCAGATGGTCAATACTGAAATCAGATTGATTATATTCTTTGCAGACAAAGATGGAGAAGATCTATACAGTCAACAAAAACAAGACCAGGAGCTGACTGTGGCTCAGATCATGAACTCCTTGTTGCCAGATTCAGACTTAAATTGAAGAAGTAGGGAAAACCACTAGATGATTCAGGTATGACCTAAATAAAATCCCTTATGATTATACAGTGGAAGTGACAAATAGATTTAAGGGGTTAGATCTGATAGATAGAGTGCCAGAAGAACTATGGATGGAGGTTCGTGACATTGTACAAGAGGCAGTGATCAAGACCATTCCCAAGGGAAAGAAGTGAGAAAAGGCAAAATAGTTCTCTGAGGAGGCCTTACAAATAGCTGAGAAAAGAAGAGAACTGAAAGGCAAAGGAGAAAAGGAAAGATATACCCATCTGAATGGACACTTTGAAAGAACAGCAAGGAGAGATAAGAAAGCCCTCCTCAGAGATTTATGCAAAGAAACAAAGGAAAACAACAGAATGGGAAAGACTAGAGATCTTTTCAAGAAAATTAGAGGTACCAAGGGAACATTTCATGTACAGATGGGCACAATAAAGGACAGAAATAGTATGGACCTAACAGAAGCAGAAGATATTAAGAAGAGGTGGCAAGGATACACAGAAGAACTATACAAAAAAGATCATCATGACTCAGATAACCACAATGGTGTGATCACTCACCCAGAGCCAGACATCCTGGAAGGTGAAGTCAAGTGGGCCTTAAGAAGCATCGCTACCGACAAAGTTAGTGGAGGTGATGGAATTCCAGTTGAGCTACTTCAAATCCTGAAAGATGATGCTGTGAAAGTGCTGCACTCAATATGCCAGGAAATTTGGAAAACTCAGCAGTGGCCACAGGACTGGAAAAGGTCAGTTTTCATTCCCATCCCAAATAAAAGCAGTGCCAAAGAATGTTCAAACTACCACACAATTGCACTCATCTCACATGCTACCAAAGGAATGCTCAAAATTCTCCAAGCCAGGCTTCAACAGTATGTGAACTGTGAACTTCCAGATGGTCAAGCTGGGTTTAGAAAAGGCAGAGGAACCAGAAATCAAATTGCCAACATCCACTGGATCATGGAAAAAGTAAGAGAGTTCCAGAAAAACATCTACTTCTGCTTCATTGACTACGCCAAAGCCTTTGACTGTGTGGATCACAACAAACTGTGGAAAATTCTTCAAGAGATGGAAATACCAGACCACCTGACCTGCCTCCTGAGAAATCTGTATGCAGGTCAAGAAGCAACAGTTAGAACATGGTATGGCCACTCTGGAAAACGGTTTGGTAGTGCCTTGAGAGATTGAGCAGGCAAGTACCATCTAAACATGCAGCTGTAGTCCTGACATTTATCCCAGAAAAATTAGCAACATCTGTACATGAGCGTATACAGCAACTGTTTTCTAATAGTCCAAAACTGGAAACAACATAGATGTACTTCAGTGGGTGCGTGGGTAAACAAATTGTGCTAAATCCATGTAATGGACTATGTCAACAATAAAAATGAACTCCTGATGACCTATTGATAATGTTGAACTATTGATATATACTGGATAAACCTCCAGAGAATTATACTGCATAAAAAAGCTATCCTCAAGAGCTTAAATACTTATTATTCTATTTATATTAATATTATATTCTTGAAATGAATTCTAGAAATGGAGAACTAATTAGTGTTTGGTTAAGGAGGGAAATAAATGTAGCTATTAAATAACAAAATGAAGAATCCCTGTGGTGATAGAAACATTCTGTATTTTGACTTTATTAATGCCAATGTCCTGGTTTTGATATTATAGTATAGTTCTACAAGATTTACTATTAGGGAAAAAGTAAGTAGAGTGTACACAGGATATTTGGATTATTTTTTGCAACTGCCTTTGACTCAATTCTCTCAAAATCAAAAGTTTAACTTTAAAGAAGTTCAATGTACACCTACCATATAATCTGTCTTTTCCACTTCTAGGTAATTTATCCAAGAGAAATGGAAGCGTATGTCCATACAAACAGTTGTATATGACTGTTCATAGCAGCTTTATTTGTAATAATCTAAACCTGGAGAGAATTCAGGCACCCTTCAACAGATGAAAGGATGAACATATTGTGGTATATATTCAAATAAGTGCGATACCACTAGCAGTAAAAAGAATTGAACTTTTGATACATGCAACACTATGAATGAATCAATATATTAGGCTGTGTCAAAGAAGTCAAACAAGTATAAAATTCTAGAAATGCATATTAATCTATGATCACAGAAAAGAGATCAGATGGGTTTACAAGTGTATCTCAAAGTTTATCAAACTCTATACTTTTAAGTGTATAAATATTATATGCTAAATTACAACTCAATGAAGGTATGAAAACAGTCGTTCTCCTTGTATTCGTGCAGAATTTTATTTAAAATCTCTATTACAGCATAAACTGGAGTTAGAGGCCTGGGGTGGAGTCCCATTTTCATTATTTATTAACCATGTAACTTTAGGAAAGTTAAAATCAATTTCATCATCTATAAAATGGATACAATAAAAGTGCCTATCTCAAAATTTGGTTCAGAGGATTGAATGTAACAATGCAGTTCTTGACACACTGCCCGTCAACTAATAAGTGCTCAAAAATGTCCAATACTAATGTCAACAACACTACATAGTGACCATTCAAGGGTAGGGAAAGACCATGTCTCATCCATTCTTGTATTCCCATCATCTAACTGTTGAACAAAGTATACTCTCAGACTTTAATAAGTTGAATGAATAAGATGGCTTATTATTAGAATACTCCAAAGTACCTTTACCATTCCTCAGCATTTGAACATTTGGGCTGTTTCTGTTGTTGTTCAATCAGTAAGTCATGTGTGATTCTTTGAGACCCCATGGACTGCAGCAGGCCAGGCTTTCCTGTCCTTCACTATCTCCCAGACTCTGTTCAAATTCATGTCCACTGAGTCAGTGATGTTATCCAACCATCTCATCCTCTGCCATCTAACCATCTAACAGTTTCTAGGCTGTTTTTTTATTCTGTTGAAACATACACAGCTATAATATGTTGTTACAGCAATCACACAAACCTTCCCCAGTTTGTTTCAACTTACTTCTTGGGCTATAGTAATAGTCTCAGAAATAATAATATCATAGCCATGGACATGATTAGAATATTGGAGTGTGATGACTTTCGTTTTGCGTAGGATATCTTCCCATCTCCTGTCATCCGGTGTCATCATCATCTTTATTTTGAGGGATGCATGAAGAGGAGAACAGTCTGGAGAGAGTGGTCATTCATGGTGTCCACTTGCACTGGTGAGTCTCATTGTCCTGTATTCCTCTGGGCTGGTAACTGGTTTGTTTGGGGCAGGGCATGTGACCTAAGTCTATCCAATAAGTGTCTAAGTTGGACAGGAACAGATAGCCCTCCTTTTCTCTTGGATCTTGAGTTGTAGGATGTGGGCCTCAGATGGTCAACTGCTCAATCTTCAATAATGTTAGCAACTCTAGTCCTTTAAATTTAGAGAAGAATGAATTTTTTTTACCTTAATATAAAGTAAGTCTTGACCAATATGATTAGTTTTATGATTTTTCTCCTAATTCTTATTTAATTTGCTGTACTAAAATCTTGCTCATTAGTAATATTACCAGAACCATATGAGTGTATCTAATCCCCTTTGCCCACCCACACATGCTTTTAGAATTTTTAAGAATTATCCTTACTAATTTGGTAGGTGCAAGAACTGTCTAAGTTGAGGGTTCTGAACCTGCAACCCATCTTGTCATATTGCTTTTCTCAGACTCCATAAGAAATACAATATGGAAGACTCTGCAGCCCAATGCTTAGTCTACACTCCTAACTGAAGCTTCTTACTCTATCACTGTCTGCTTTACCATCATGGTGAGCTGGCCTGGACAGTAAACAGAATGATCTTATTCACCCATTTCTCTGAAACCCTGAGGTAGGCCTAAAGTCTAGCTCTCTTCAACAGTCTGGGGCCTCTGCCACCCCTTGCCCCTACTCACTGCAGTGGAAAAGCATAGAGGACAGAAAGTGAAAGAGAAGTCACTCAGTGGTGTCCGACTCTTTGCGGCCCCATGGACTGTAACCTGCCAGGCTCCTCCATCCATGTGATTTTCCAGGCAAGAGTAGTGGAGTGGGTTGCCATTTCCTTCTCCAGGAGATCTTCCCAACTCAGGGACTGAACCCGGGTCTCCTGCATGGTAGGCAGACACCTTAGGACAAGCACAAAATAGAGTGGAAGAAGTATTCATTATTTCTTCACTCTTCCTTCCAAAGGCTTTATCTCCTGATCCCGAGAGAGTGATGAGAAAAAATGTTAACACATAGCTACCACGTGTGTGTGCATGCTTAGTCGCTCAGTCGTGTCTGACTCTGTGACCCTTTGAGCGGTAGCCCGCCAGGCTTTCTGTCCATGGGATTTTTCAGGCAAGAATACTGGAGTGGGTTGCCATTTTCTCCTTCAGGGTGTCTATCCCACCCAGGAGTCGAACCTACGTCTCCTCTGCCTCCAGCATTGCAGGTGGATTCTTTACCCATTGAGCCCTCAGGGAAGCCATATTTAGTGCCTAATAAGAATCCAGTCTTATGTTTATAAGCAGCCATAACAATCCTCATAACAATCCCATGCGCTTGGTGTAGTTATCCCAATGAAGCTAATGAAACTAACTTAAAGGGAGATTAAATAAATTCTCCAGGCTCACATGTTATTATTAACAGAGGGACAAAGCCAAGATTTGGCCTCCAAGGCCTAGACCTCTGATCTCCCCAACATAGAACATGCTGTTTCTCAAAGGTCACACCGTTTAGGATTTATAATACTTGGCAGTGGCCCTCTCTCCCATGACAGGTACAGAAAGATAGGAGAAACTGTAAAAAGGCTTATTAATTAGAAAACATCACTGTCATAAAATAAATTTTGAACATAGCTTTAGAGTCAAGGGAAGCATCTTGTATCTTCACTTGCTGTAGGGAAACTGATCCAAAGAAAAGGAAGGCATTGATATACATAATCTTAATAATAGATTTTAAAGGATCCTTAGGCCACCAAATACTACTGAAATGCTTCTAAATTCTAAAATGCTGGTGAAGTTATTTTAAATTTTTCAATTTAAAATACATCATTTATATTTATATTCCTGATGTGCTGTGTTTATAATTTATGATATGTTGTGATTCCCTGTATTAACAATATGTTTACAAAAAATATCTATGGTACCTGGAGCATGGTGGGGGTTTAGTTGCTAAGTTGTGTCTGACTCTTGCAACCCCATGGACTATAGTCTGCCAGGCTCTTCTGTTAATGGGATTCTCCAGGCAAGAATACTGCAGTAGGTTGTCATTTCCTTCTCCAGGGGATCTTCCTGACCCAGGAATCAAACCCAGATCCCTGAATTGCAGGCAGATTCTTTACTGACTGAGCTATAAGGAAAGCCCACTTGCAGCATAAGTTTTCTGTTTCAATATACAAAGAAAAGTTATAGTTATATATATTGCAGGCAAATAAGTCCACAATCACAAAGCTGTTTCTAAGTGAAAATACTTATGTTAAAATTCCTAGTATCTCATTGTACAGCAATTTCACCTTTTCAGCTGCTCCCTGATATCTTTCTGATATCTTAACAACAAAAAAAGTTGTAGATTTAAAAATAGTGACCTTTCCTTTATAATAAGTAGCATTCCTGTTCTTAGACTACTGAAAACATTTAATGAATATAGTATGTAAGTATAGTTAAGTAAATGACAAAAACTCAATGACTTCTCCTTACTTTATAACAAGTTTGATTAGTTTTTTCCCTCACAGTTGAAAGAGAAGTCTTAGCAGACTTCTCCAAATATATTTTTAAATATGTTTTTTCCATCATTTTACTTGGGATTTCCAGAGCAGTTTTGTTCTCAGAATCTCATAACATTTAAAAATGAGACCTTCACTCCCTGTATCTTATGTCAAAAAGTCTTCTGTGTATGAATTCTACCTCTATAAATAATTGAGAGTCCTTGTGGCTTTGTTTCTCTGCTTGTTAGTATCCAGCTTTCACTAACTTCTCTCTGCCAAAATGGGTTAATAACAAGTTGGCTATTATACATTTAAGTGAGTTCTGCATATGAAAAGGATTTCAAAATGTTACAGGACATATAAATTCAAAAGTATACAATTATACTGAAAAGCAAGAATATTGCTAAAATACCACTGTACCCACTGAATAAACAGGAAAGGCATGTCTGAGCGTCACAGGCTTTGCTGACACTAGCAGCCATGAAGTCAGGAGAAGGGTTGGTACTTCAGTAATAATATCCTTGGGGGCATCCCATATACAGGTCACAAATAATTAGACTTGATTTACAAAGCCACTTGGCCTAACCTACACAATATCAGGCCATGTGACATTTAATAACAGTGTAATTATGCAGCCTTTTAACCTTTTTGAATGCAGCTTCAATTTGAGATAAGAAAAATGACAAATTTACATATTTTTCTTCTGTGAAATTTGCATAAAGCTGAAGAGTTGTATCTGTCATGAATTAATATTGATAGTGAGAGAATAAAATGTTTCATTAGGAATAAGACTGGCTCTAATTCTACTGATTCATTTACTTCTTTTGTACATCTATGTCACACCTTATTTTACCTTCGTAATTTTTCACTTCATTTTAAACAACACAGCAAATTTTCTTAGTGAATCTGCGATCAGTTAGTTTCTTCATCTGCAAAATGGAAGGATAGTAAAACAGGTTGCTTTTTGTTAAATTGTTATTAGAGTATAGTTGACTTATAATGTTGAATTACTTTCAGGTGTACAGCAAAGTGAATCAGTTTTCACTGATTCAGAAAGCCCCATGTGGCTCAGTTGGTAAAGAATCTGCCGGCAAGGCAGTTTCCATCCCTGGGTCAGGAGGATCCCCTGGAGAAGGGCATGGCAACCCACTCCAGTGTCCATGCCTGGGGAAGCCCAAGGACAGAGGACCCTGGTGGGCTATACTATGGAGTTGCAACAGTCAGACACAACTTAGTGATTAAAGTAAAGAAAGTGTTAGTCGTTCAGTCGTGTCTGACTCTTTGCAACCTCATGAACTGTAGCCCGCCAGGCTCCTCAGTCCATGAAATTGTCCAGGCAAGAATACTGGAGTGGGTTGCCATGCCCTTCTCCAGAAGCGACTAAACTACCATCATATACATATTCCAGGCAGATTCTTTACCATCTGAGCCACCAGGGAGGGAATTCTCCAAAACATATTTATTTTGTTGTTGTTGTTTAGTCACTAAGTCATGTCCAACTCTTTGAGACCCCATGAACTGCAGCATGCCAGGCTTCTCTGTCCATCACTATCTCCCTGAGTTTGGCCAAACTCATGTCCACTGAGACAGTGATGCCATCCAACCATTTCATCCTCTATTGTCCCTTTATCCTCTTGCCCTCAATCTTTGCCTGCATCAGGGTCTTTTCCAATGAGTTGGGTCTTCACATCAGGTGGCCAAAGTACTGGAGCTTCAGCTTCAACATCTGTACTTCCAGTGAATAGTCAGTGTTGATTTCCTCTAGGATTGGTTGATATCTTTGCTGTCCAAGGGACTCTCAAGAGTCTTCTCCAAAACCACAGTTGGAAAATGTCAATTCTTTGGCACTCAGCCTTCTGTACATGACTACTGGAAAAACAGTAACTATCACTATATACATCTTTATCAGCAAAGCAATCTCACCTTATATATCCATTCTTTTTCAGTTCTTTTCCCATATAGATTATTAGAGAATATTAAGTACAGTTCCCTGTGCTATATAGTAGGTCCTTTTCAGTTATCTATTTTATTCATCAGTTCAGTTTAGTTCAGTCACTCAGTCATGTCTGACTCTTTGAGACCCCATGAATCACAGCACACCAGACCTCCCTGTCCATCACCAACTCCCGGAGTTCACTCAAACTCATGTCCATCGAGTCGGTGATGCCATCCAGCCATCTCATCCTCTGTTGTCCCCTCCTCCTCCTGCCCCCAATCCCTTCCAGCACAGGGGTTTCTCCAATGAGTCAACTCTTCACATGAGGTGGCCAAAGTACTGGAGTTTCAGCCTCAGCATCAGTCCTTCCAATGAACACCCAGGACTGATCTCCTTTAGGATGGACTGGTTAGATCTCCTTGCAGTCCAAGGGACTCTCAAGAGTCTTCTCCACTACCACAGTTCAAAAGCATCAATTCTTTGGCACTCAGCTTTCTTCACAGTCCAACTCTCACATCCATACATGACCACTGGAAAAACCATAGCCTTGACTAGACAGACCTTTGTTGGCAAAGTAATATCTCTGCTTTCCAATATACTATCTAGGTTAGTCATAACTTTCCTTCCAAGGAGTAAGCGTCTTTTAATTTCATGGCTGCAATCACCATCTGCAGTGATTTTGGAGCCCCAAAAAATAAAGTCTGACACTGTTTCCACTGTTTCCCCATCTATTTCCCATGAAGTGATAGGACTAGATACCATGATCTTAGTTTTCTGAGTGTTGAGCTTTAAGCCAACTTTTTCACTCTCCTCTTTCACTTTCACATAGTAGTGTATATATGTCAATCCCAATCTCCTAATTTATCACTTCTCTCCACATTCCCCTTTGGTAACCATAAGTTTGATTTTAATATCTGTTTCTAATTTGTAAATAAGTTCATTTGTATCATTTTTATTAGATTCCACATGTAAGTAATGTAGGATATTTGTCTTTCTCTGTGTGATTGACTTCACTTAGTGTGATAATCTCGAGCTCCATGCATGTTCCTCCAAATGGCATTATTCCGTTCTTTTTCAAGGCTTAGTCCATTGTATTTATGTGCCACAGCTTCTTTATCCATTCTTCTGTCAATGGACATATATGTTGCTTCCATGTCTTGGCTATTGTATACAGTGCTGCAATGAACATTGGGGTGCATGCGTCTTTTCACATTATGGTTTTCTCCAGATGTATGTCCAGAATGGGATTTCTGGATAGTATTTTAGTTCTATATTTAGTTTTTAAAGGAAACTCCATATTTTTCTCCATAATGGTTGTACTGATTTACATTCCCATCAACAGCATAGGAGGATTCTGTTTTTTCCATACCCTCGCCAGCATTTATTGTTTGTAGACTTTTTTTGTGTTTCTAGTATGCTGCTGTGTTTGTAGACTTTTTGATGATGGCCAGTCTAACCAGTGTGAGATGTTATCTTGTTGTAATTTTGATTTGCATTTCTGTGATAATTAGTGATGTTGAACATCTTTTCATGTGCTTTTTGGCTATCTGTATGTCTTCTTTGGAGAAATGTTTATTTAGATCTTCAGCTCATTTTTGGACTAGGTGGTTTGTTTTTCTGATTTTGAGCTGGATTTGCTGTTTATAGATTTTGGAGACTAATCCCTTTTCAGTCTCTTCATTTTCTCCCATTCCGTGTTGGGTTGTCTTTTCAATTTGTTTATGGTTTCTTTTGCTGTACAAAAGCTTTTAAGTTTAATTGGGTCCCAGTTGTTTATTTTTGTTTTAATTTTTATTACTCTAGGATGTGGATCAAAAAAGATATTGCTGTGATTTATGTCAGAGAGTGTTCTGCCTGTTTTCCTGTGAGAGTTGAATGGTATACATTCTTACAATTAGGTCTTTAATCCATTTTGAGTTTATTTTTGTGTGCAGTGTTAGGGAGTATGCTAATTTTTTCTTTTACATGTGGCTGTCCATTTTTCCCAGCATCACTTATTGAATAGGCTGTCTTTTCTCAATTGTCATAGATTAGTTGACCATAGGTGCATGGGAAAATAGATTATTTGTAATTGACTCCTTTTAATGTTGAAACTCAACATACCAAAAAGATAGAACTAGAACTGTTATGGTTGACACTGGGATAGGGAGGAACTTTTCTCCCAAAGAGAACACTGAATCATCTCCTTACCCTCCACTCTCTAAGAAGCCTGGAGAATCAAGTAAAAACAAAAAGAGAATGTTTATTAGAAATAAGTAAGGCCACATGATACAATATTAATAAGCAATCAAGTGATGAAATTGAGAAAACATTTCCATTCACAGTAGTATACATAAGAATAAAATACTTACAAATAATGTTAATAAAAGGACAAGACCTAACCACTGAGAACTGTAAGTCATTATTGAGAGAAACTAAAGGCCTAAATAAATGGAGATATATACTAAGTTAATAAATTGGAAGAGTTAATATTGTTAAGGTGGCAGTATTCCCCAAATCAGCCAATAGAGTAAATAAAATTCCTATCAAAATCGCAGTAGGTTGACAAATAGATCCTAAAATTTTTATGAAAATGAAAAGCACCTAGAATAGCACTCCTCAATAAAATCAAAACTATCAACAACCATATTGAAAAGAACAAAACTGGAGGACTTATCCTATTTGATCTCAAAACCTACTACAAAGTTTAAGTAATTATTATGTGTTTGCATAAAGATAAACATACAAATCAATGTGAAGAACAGAGATTTCAGAAACAAATGCACATATTATGTTCAGTCAAGGCCTTCCCTGGTGGCTCAGAGGTAAAGAACTTGCCTGCAATGCAGGAAACCCAGGTTCGATCCCTGGGTGAGGAAGATCCCCTGAGTAGGAAATGGCCACCCACTCCAGTATTCTTGCAAGGAGAATCCCATCGACAGAGAAGCCTGGTGGGCTACAGTTCATGAGGTTGGAAAGAGTCAGCAATGACTTAGCGACTAAACCACCACCACCACCAAGTATATTCATAAGTTAAGACTTAAAATAGTTAAACTAATATAATTTGCTACAACATTAGTCACTGATGAATATGAGCCAGTTTGGGAATAAATGCTATGAAAACAAACACTATGAATAGCAAGAGTAGAACCTTTTGTTAAGTGCTTTGTAATATCAGAATTTACATTTTATAAACCTGCATTGATATTGTACCTTTAACAAATTAAAAGCATTTTTTTTAGGTCAATTAACCCTAATCTGGACTTCCCTGGTGGCTGAGACGGTAAAGTGTCTGTCTACAATGCAAGAGACCTGGGTTCGATACCTGGGTTGGGAAGATTCCCTGGAGAAGGAAATGGCAACCCACTCCAGTACTCATGCCTTGAAAAACCCTAATCTAGTTTGATTATTAATGAGATTATGTTAGTCAAGCAACTACGATGTGTACATTATCATATTACTTGAAGAACCCTCATGTATTCATTGTGACAAGAAGTGAGCTTGCAATAAAGATAGTTGAACATAAGGCAGGACATTTTCAGCTTTTAAAAGATATTTAAAAATAAATTTGTATGGAGATTTTGTAGCATAGATATAGATGTGTCAATATATACAAAAGATATACAAAACAAAATAGTTGGCAGTGGTTAAGTATAGTTTATGGGATTATATGGTATCATTTTTTCTTTTTGTTTATTTGCTTTTTTTTTGCATTTTTGACAATAAAAATTTTAAAACAGGAGAAAAACTAACATGTTAAGTTTAAATAGTTTTTCTCCCAAACTGACTATTAATTGAAAGGCAGCTAGTTGAAGGAGGAAGTAATAGTTGTAATAGAACATGAATACATACTCTGAACTGGTTTTACCTTTGTAAAGGAAGATGAGAAACAACTTCCAGAGTCAAGAGTGCTCTTAACTGTAAACATGCCTTTGACTGTAGTCAACTCTATTACCCCTGTGAAGGATGAGGATTTTCCACAAGAGCCTAAGATTAAAATGGGGAATGGAAGTGACTGTGATGAACTAAGGTGTATTTTTAGGATACCTGACTGTCCAGAGAAGAACTGACAAAATAACCCATTGGAGATGTAGGAATACCCTGTAAAGTATAGCCTTAAAATCTGAGGCAGGAGTGTTTGCTCAGGCAGAGCTGACAGGAAATAGGCTCCTAGGGGACGCTCCAGATCAGAGAAGTGCAGTCTGGACCCAGAAACTGGAGCCTTTTCTTTTGAGGAGAACCCAGGGAAGACTTTGACTGAGCTGGGAGCAAAGGCAGCTTCCAGCCTGGCTGGTGGAAAAGCCAAGACCCTGCTCTGAGATTTTGGAGGGTTAGAAGGAAAGGAATGTCGGTGAAATAAGGAGATTAGTAATCCCATATGTTGAGCTGAAAAGAGCACTCTCTGGACAGAAAAAAAAGACACCACCACTAGGGAAAAGCCAAAAAAAAGTTCCCAGTTTTATACCAAAGCATTGAGCAGTTGCCTCATCGTAAGTTGAAATTGCCTGTCTCAACAGTGTAGCTATATGCAGAACATACCTCCATCTGTTCCCCTGTAACAGGAAGTTGTATCTGTAGACTGACGCACAGTGCACCCTGATGGGAAAAGAAGCCCTGGTGGAGATAGAGGTCAGAAAAGGAAGCATGCTAACATCAGTAGAGAAAATGTTCCTTCACAAAATTTGGCTACAAGTATTAAGCATGCAAGCTTGTCTTTAAATTTTTACAAGGACCTTGTGGAGTCAATCTTATTGTCCCTGTTTTACAGACATGAAGAGAGAGGAGTCTGATTATTTGTGGCCTGTTTGACCAGTCAGCTTCGCTCTGCTCTGAGCCCAGGCCCATATTTCTCATTTCACCACACCCATAAGTGCTTTCTGACTTGGAAATGGAGATTAAATTTAGGTGAGTCAAGACAGATAATTCAGTTGGGAAGAATCATCTGTTTGGCATCATTATTATTGGACGGTGTGATAGTTTCAGCATATTGCCTAATTTCCCAAAGATTCCCAAGAAGCACTTTGCTACAAGCTATTGATATAAAGTAAGTTCTAAGGATATATTGTACAACACAGCCAATACTTTATAGTCAATACTTTATGATAAGTATAAATGGAGTACTCTAAAAATTGTGAATCACTGTATTGTACACCCGTAACTTATATAATATTTTATATCAAGTATACTTCAGTAAAAAAAATTTTAAAAAGAGATACATCTCTCAAGACCCCCGAAAGCAGTAACATTCCATTCTTCAAATGAAAAAAATTTAAGAGGTATTTTTAAAATGCAGCATCATTTTATTGTGGTGCTAATGGAATTAGATACACCTGCCTATATAAAGAGGGCACACCGTGTCCAACTGGCCTGAAAGGGTGAGGATAGCAAATATTATTCAAAGC
The DNA here is from genome assembly GCF_016772045.2 of Ovis aries. NCBI lineage: Eukaryota > Metazoa > Chordata > Mammalia > Artiodactyla > Bovidae > Ovis > Ovis aries. The sequence goes on from NC_056060.1 coordinate 51,942,727, forward strand.
AATTTAGAGATGTGCAAAGATAGCTCCCAGAGAGGAAGCCATTAGCAGGCTTATACCATGTCTAGGTTTTTCTTTTCTATTTTTGTATTATAGCATAGCTGTTGATAATCAAGAAAGATTACTTGTTTCCAGGGTGAAGGAAAAAAAAGTAGCCAATTACACTGAATCAGAAATATCATTTGGTGGGGAATAATAACTGATATGCATGATGAGTGATTTAATTAAAGTTCCAATGAAGAATTTTAATGAGGACGTTTTTACTCATTCATTCTCTCATCATTCGTTCATTCATTCTTTTTTTTTTTTCCCTTCCAATGTCAGGCCCTGAGAAGTGTCAGAGAAAAGATAATGAGTCAGGCACATTCCTTCCCTCAGAGAACTTGCAGTCTAGTGAGGGCAATTAATATGCAGAGCTACTACCTCGAAGTGATGGGCTTTGCAAGGACAGGATAAGCAAAGAGCTGTACAAGCCAGAAGAAAAGAGGCCTCTGATGCACCTAGAACTGTGTGACTGTTAAAGTGACCCAGGGGCCAGAGACCAGCCCTGATCCCTAGCGTGGCTGCCAGTGTAGCAGCTGCAGAGCTGCAGGTACACTGTGATAGCAACAGCCAGAGAGCAGGGTGAAACTAGGACTGGCAACCTCAGTGTTGTGGTTAACAGGTGTCAAGGCAAGTGCAAAGGAAATGTAGCAGCAAGCCACAGCTTGGTTTTGAAAGGCAAGCACTCTATTAAATGCATAAAGAAATAACACAGGCAGTCAATAATCGTATTTCACTGTAGTTTAAATCCATCTTCAATTACCAGGATTCCAAAACTTTTCCTATGGTGTTTCTAAGCCTTGACATTTATTTTGGCTACAGCTCTGATTTCGGAAGGATGAAAGTGTTGAGAGTTAAATGTTTGGAAGTAAAAGATGAATCTTTGAAAGAAAAAGGCTGGAATTGTGATTAGAGCATCATTTGGAAATTTCTTACCTGCTAGTTCCACACACTCTTTTCTTCATTTTTAAAAAATTGCAGTGCTTCATTCATCCATTAAATACATGGGTGTGTGCTAAGTTGTTTCAGTCATGTCTGACTATTTGCTACGCTATGGACTGTAACCCGCCAGACACCTCTGCCCATGGGATTCTTCAGGCAATAATACTGAAATGGGTTGCCACGCTGTCCTCCAGGGGATCTTCCTGATCCAGGGATGGAACCCTTGTCTCTTATGTTTCCTGCATTGGCAGGCAGGTTCTTTACAACTAGTGCCACCTGGGAAGCCCCATCAAGTGCCTGCTGCTGCTGCTAAGTCTCTTCAGTCATGTCCGACTCTGTGCGACCCCATAGATGGCAGCCCACTAGGCTCCTCTGTCCCTGGGATTCTCCAGGCAAAAATACTGGAATGGGTTGCCATTTCCTTCTCCAATGCATGAAAGAGAAAAGTGAAAGTCAAGTCGCTCAGTTGTGCCCAACTCTTAGCGACCCCATGGACTGCAGCCTACCAGGTCCCTCTGTCCATGGGATTTTCCAGGCAAGAGTACTGGAGTGGGGTGCCATTGCCTTCTCCGATAAGTGCCTACTGTGAGCTAAATAAACCTTGAGGATACACAGGTGAGAAAGTGCCATCATTGCTCTCTGAGAGATCCATCTTGATGAGGGGGAAGTGCTTAAACCAGATAATACATTCCCATACAAGATAATAAATGAGTGGGACATACCCTGGAAACACAGTGGAGGGACTGACTGATCTACTCAAGAAAGATATCACAGCAGACAACACCTTTGAGTTTCATTCCAAAAGATGGGCAGGAGTTTTTAAATAGAGGATGGCAAAGAGCTCTCTGAAGAGCCTCAGCCAAGATATGAAGGCACGCAGTTGCATGAAATGTTAACAAAGGTGACAAGTTTTAGGTAAGAATTAGAGTGACGGGAGGTGAGTTGGAAAGGTAGGTTGAGATTCCTCTACAGAAAAGGGGAAAAAAGTAATTGCTCAAAAGTTTTAGTGGGTTCTTTCTGCAGAGAGAGAGGGAATTGCTTTTAGTAGACCTTGGTTTCCCAGGTGGGCAAGTGGTAAAGAATCCGCCTGCCAATGAAGGAGGCACAGGTTCTGTCCCTGGGTCAGGAAGATCCCTTGGAGAAGGAAATGGCAACCCACTCCAATATTCTTGCCTAGAGAATCCCATGGACAGAGGATCCTGGAGGGCTATAATATCCATAGGGTCACAAAGTCAGACACGACTGAAGAGACTTAGCACACTCGCACAACTTTAGCTTGGCATCTGCCTGTTGTCTACTAGCTCAGTCATTTTCAGACAAAATTTTGAAGCAGGCAGAGTGCACATAGAATGTCCCTCTCCACCTTGCTTCTGCTTCCCCTCATTCCTTCCTTCCTCATTCCTACCCTCTGTCTCCAGATTCCTTTCTAGCTTCTTTTACTCTGGGGATCTAGTCTGCCAGCTAAAGACTCCCTTCCTCCTGGCTTTGCTCCAGGCTCAAACCAATTTGATAAACATATTTTAAAAGAAAGACACAGTAGCTTCACTGTGTCACTTCTCAATACAATATATTGATAGCTGACTCTCAGCAGAAGTCTTCATTGTTATATATACATTTTTGGGTCTGGTCAGTGCATGCACACATCTTTGTGTATGTGTTTGTGAAGATTTGGGGAAGGAGTAAGCAGGTGCCTTTTGGGCTACCAAGGTCATCACCTGGATTCACTTTTCAGTGAAAGTAAGGAGCTAGCCACACCTAAACACCTATTGGCTGGTGTAGTTATTGTCCTATCACCCATAGTCTAGTGGTGAACAGTGGTGTTGATTTACCTTCAGTGTACAAGGTTCCCATGTTTAAAATATTTATAATCAGTACTTTCTAAAGATGCATAAATTATTTACACTAGCAGAACAACCATCACCACCACAAGAGATTTCATTCATAAAGTCCCACTGTATCTTGATGAATCTGTAGGTGTCCTGCTTTAAGAATACTTGGTGTTTAATGAGATGCTTTGAACAAATTAAAGAGAGAAAACATAAATAGATAAAACTTTAAATTATATGATGGTTTTATTTTTAAAACTGATTGATGACCTATGAGCAGAAGCATCACTGTCATAATCTATGAAACCAAAGATGGTTCCAGGATCCTCCTATTCTTTCTTTTACACATAGCCCATTATAGTAGATATAGATTTCTAATATAGTCTCCATGTTCTAAGTGGGTGTTCTAGAAGGTATTGGGATGATGAGAGTGTTTAATATTACCAGTATGGCTAGAGGAATATGTTTATCAGTGCAAGCAAAAACCTGCACTGTGGCAGTTAAAGGAAAAGCCATTTGCCTTGCAGTGTGTGTAGTCTAAGATTTTTACAGTCTCTGGTGGCAGCATTAGGAGGCAGAAGTAAGAGATGATACTAATAAGCTCTGATCTTGCAGATGCAGAATGCTGGGCCAAGAACTGACTATAAAAGGCTTTGCCAACTGGGGATCCAGGACTGGCACTTAAATTAAAATATGAGAGCTTCTCTTTCTCTCTTTTTGCATGACCTCTTTCTTCCCTATAAAGAAACAGGGGCCAATAGCATTCGCTTCCTAATTCTACTGAGGCTCTTTAGCTTCATGAACAAAGGGAGATGGAAGTTTTCTTTTAAACCAGTATCTTAAGCAGGTCAGCAGAGAACTCTTCTACATCTCTAGGGAAAGGTAGAAATAGTAATGTCCTCCTAGGGCCCTCGAGGGGACCATGTCACAAAGCAGGGGTGGGTGTATTGTACGGGTGGGGCTTCATGACAAGTATCACCATCTAGACTCTGGCTGAGAGGAAATATTTAAAATGCTCATTGCCAGAGGTGATGAGGCACCTCCATACAGTCATGGGGAACAATTGTTGGAGGCTAGTGGCATGGAGTCTGGAGAGTTTTGAGTATTCTCTCTTCTCCTGAGTTGAGCTCCTTCCCCTCTTTGACAGTTTTTATGTACAAAGCAGGTTAGCCCATCGCTTTGGGGAAAGGAAAATCCAAACTGAGGGACCACAGAAGCATTATCCATCTGCAACTTGAGCAGGGCTTTTGTATATTAGTACAGAGCTCAATGATCAGCAAGAGGGTTGTTTGTGTTTGGCTTATGTTTGCTGTGTTACAAAACTAAGGTGAAATCTGGCCTGCAATCCCTGAGGTCTAACTAATCCAGTAATGAACTGAGACAGCTTGATAGGCGATGTGTCTACCCAATTCCCAGACTGTTCTATTCCAAGAAGATATTTTCTAAGTTGAAAATGGGATAATGTGATGCACCCCACTCAAAAATGACAGATCTCGCTGTAAAATCATCTATGAATGAATCGAGCTGGCGATGCCTTAACTGTTCCTAAAATTATATTCAGGAGTCTTATTGTCAAGAAGACATGATAAGTTTATTAAATACCCTATAGAATAATGTACTTGAAGCGCCTGCCTTATGCAATTTTTTTCTGTTTAATCTGAGCTGTATATATGCTACTACAGCTTCAAAACATCTGGGCACAGCAATTTTTTCTTTCCTGCACCTGCAAGGGTAAGTACACACATAAACAAAAAAGAAATTAAATCTTCCGCAGAGCTGGGGAGAAAAAGAACCCAACCAGCCATGAAGCTCAAGGGAGCAGTATGACAAGCGCTGAGCTGTAAACAAGCTTGAGAGGGATTTAATTCTTATGACAAGTGCCAGTGGTGGCGTCTCACATGGACGCAGCATATGCACACATTTCAGAGAAGAGCCACACAGGATTTAATGCAAATAGAAGGAAAAAAAAAAGAAAAAGAAAAAAAACGCTCTCAGTGCATCAGCTTCTCCTCATCTATAAACAGCCAAGCAAATCAGGATGAGCTAGTGTTGTAATTATCTTGATTTTTCAGAATTTTGCCACCCAGAAGAGATTTTTTAGAGTTTACTCCCTGCTCTTTATAATTATAGCTGCTGTTCCAACCTCTGCCAAGGGTTGGTGGCTGCAAAGTAATATTCACCAGGTGGCTGCTTTGCAGCAGAGAAAATCACCAAGTTTCCTTGGTTGGTCTGGTTTTGTTACTTAGGATTCAAATAAAAACTTCAGAGGGCAGCCATTCATCATCTTGTGACAGCCACTTTTGCTTGTACCTTCTTGACTCTGGCACCATGGGGCCCTCCTGCACTTGAGTAAATGACAGGACTAGGATGCCGGGTAGCTGTGTCCCACTTTGCTTAGAATCACAGACACCTGTATCAGGAGAGATTTGAAACCAAGTCTGAGCCCAGAAGCTGGACCCCTTCCAAATGTGAAATGCCATGTTTGCTGATCCCTATTCTCTTGGTGTGTTCAAGAACTAGAATGCAGAATGGGAAAGGGGAGTAGAGAGTGATTCTTGAAAACAGGTGGGGTGAGAGATCTTGCCTGTTGCTTACCTAATATCTGTCTCCTACGTCAAGAGTGGGCAGACTAAGGTCCATAGGCTAAATGCTTGCTGCCTGTGTTTATAAATAAAGTTTTATTGGAACACAGCCTCATCATGTGATGCCTACAGCGGCTTTTATGCTGCAAGGGCAAAGAACTCAGCAGTGGCAACAGAAACCATCTGGCCCACAAAACCTAAAATATTTATACTGTATAGTCCTTTACAGAAAATGTGTGCAAAATCCCTGTCTTATACTATCAGAGCCCCATTTTGACTGTGGCAGTCCTGTGCCATTAAAAAAAGAAAAAATCACTTTCTTGAAGCTAGGGGTGGACATGTAATCCAGTTCTGCCTAATGAGATGTAAGAAAAAGTGAACTGGGTGGAGGTGGGCTCTAGGAAAACTATTATTTGTCTAGATTGTAATGGGAAAGCTCCCTGAATGTCTTTCCCCACAGTCTTCTGCCTTTGTGGCAAACATTAGCTATTCCCAGCAGTCAATAGTAGCTTTACATGATGGTGTAATTCTCTGACTTAGTGGGTAAATGTGGTGGAATTTGGGATGTGGAGAGAAGTGGGACCAGGTGGAATTCTCTCTAGTTCCATATTAGAAGATCTTCTTTTTGTTCCATCTATGAGGAGGTTAAAACCATTTCTTAATGACTGCCCCTAGCTCTTCCCACAGGACTTTTCCTCTCCCTGCTCTCTTCCTTCTCTCTGCTGAGGTTCCCATGCTTGATATGCAGGGGATGGGAGTGAGATGAGAGAGAGGAAAGTGGAAAGGGTGGAGGGTTCATGGAACACAGAATGCAAATGTCCCTTACCCTTAATGCCTTATAACCTCATCAAACTACATCTATTAATGGACCTCACTCAAAAAGGGATCATCACTGTACAAAATAAGGCCATGCCAAAATGATAGCTTTAGTGGGGACGCCACAAAAACCATCCCATGTCTTTCTCTGCTTCCTTCCCTGGGTTTCAGTAGGACAGCAAAGATTCTGAAAGAAACCTTGAAATTTCTAATCTTTTCTCATAAAATCCAAACAAAATCCAAAGAGACAAAATGAGGTCAATATTTTAATGGAAGACAATACACCTGATACTTTCCTCCTTAGAGTCCTAAAAAGTCAAATATCTCATCTTGTGTAAGACCCATTTTGGCTTTTAAGATACAAAGAAGGTAAAGTTCTGAAGTTGAATTCCTATTAATATTTACCAGTAGGAATTTTAAATGAAAAAAATCTTTAAAAGGATTCTAATGGCATCATTTGCATAAATGTTTCTATCTGAGAGACCTCATTCAGGAAAGCATCAAAAATACTTTTATTTTTGGTGTTAAGTTTCAACATGATTTGGTAAATTGCCTGTACTTGGTTTAACTTTTCATGGTTTTGTCTAAAAATTATCGTAGACTCTGGCGTCCAGGCTTGTGAAGTTTAAAAGAAATATGATTGAATCCATAAGGCACGTGGTGCTTTAGAAATCTCATTTCCACAATTTAAAGCAATGATTCTCACTTCCTTCTTCTCTGGGGAGTGACATCAGACCCGCTAAACCCCTTCATCAGAAACAGCTCTAAAACACAACCATAGGTACAGATATCCCAGCCTTCTCAACATGCATCTCTGAAAATATAAATGGCCTGGCAATATTGCCAAGTTAAGACATAGCAAAACACTCCAGAGTTTAAAGATCTGAGGTCATTATGACAAACGTAAACAGACTTTTTACTTGGAAAAAAATATCTAGGAACTTTGAAGAACACTAGAATTTGCATCATTGTGGAAAGCAGAAATTTGCATCAGCCCCCAAGATTCCAGCCCCCTGGGGTACACACCCTCCATATATCTTCTCCCCTTGACTACAGGCAGAAACTGTGAATATGATGAGATATTAAATGTCAGGTTACTAATAAATAAGTTGCCTTTGTTTAATCAAGAGGGAGATTGTGTAGGTGGACCTGACAGATTGGAAGTGTGAGCGGACTTATGGGAGAGAACCTTGGAGCTAACCAGATGGCGTCACTGACTCAATGAACATGAATCTGAGCAAACTCCAGGAGACAGTGAAGGACAGGGAAACCTGGTATGCTGCAGTCCTTGGGGTTGCAAAGAGTCAGACATGACTTAGCAACTGAACAACAACAACAACATGTAGCTAAATTTGAGGAAGCCTCTACAACCTGAGAGCAACTCCTGGCCAATAGCCAGCAAGAAGCAGAGGCCTCAGTCCCACAGCTGAAAGGAAATGAATCCTGCTAATGACTTGAATATGCTTAGAAGAGGTCCAATCTCTAGATGAGACCCCAGCATAGCCAATACTTTGATTTCAGCCCAGTGGAATCCTGAACAAAAAATCTAGTTTACCCACACCTACAAACCTAACCCATAGAAATAATACATTTGTGTTGACTGATTCCACTTCCCTGAACTCTCACTCTTGCAGACCCTGCTTCACGCATGCTGACCACTCAGGGCTCAACTAGTTCCTTCTGGAACCCTGACCTGAGGAGTCACGCCAAGTCTCTGCTGTGAGGTCATCTCACCAGTTTTAAGGTTTGCCCCTAAGGCCCTCGACTCAGCACTAGGGCGTGTGGGAACAAAGGCTCTAGTTTCTTCCTGTTGTGCTCCTTCCTGCTTTGTATATGCCCCTCAGTTTAGTCGGTGCTTCCATAACCACCCTGTCTTAAAGCTTTGCCCAAGAAGAGAGGAAAAAAATAAGAACTCCGGTGCCCACTGTCTTTGATTTCCTTTTTCTTAGTATCCCCTTAGGGTGAGAAGGGTCAGGTTTTTCTCCTGACCTGTATTTTTCTTCTTGCTGTGCCATGCTGAGTCACTTCAGTCGTGTCTGACTCTTTGGCCCCATGGACTGTAGCCTGCCAGGCTCCTTTTTCCATGGGATTTTTCTTTTTGACCCACAGATAGAACCTGTGCCTCCTGCTTCACAGGTGAATTGTTCACCACTCAGCCACCGGGGAAGCCCATATTTTCACTCTTAACCACAGGGCAATGTTTCCTGATACAGCTGCCTTAGTGGAAGGAGTATCTTCTCTGCAATGAGTGAACTCTTTGAGTTTCATTCTTCCATACTTCGGAGAAGGCAATGGCACCCCACTCCAGTACTCTTGCTTGGAAAATCCCATGAGCAGAGGAGCCTGGTAGGCTGCAGTCCATGGGGTCGCTAAGAGTCGGATACGACTGAGTGACTTCCCTTTCCCTTTCCGTACTTAGTTCTTAGTATGATCAAGGGAAAAAAGGAATTTTGAGAATCTTGAGAAAATAATCTTTCTTGTAACTAACATCTTTCTGAAAATTTATTTTTTAAATATTAAACACTGAGTATTAACTCTTTCACTCTCTTGATATGCCTCTTGGAGCCATCACTATCAATAAACACACAATGCCTTTAGTAGAAATACAAGACTGGGGGGGGGGTGTCTTGTATTCAGGAAAGCAAATAAGAGAAGCACATTAATGTTTTTTCCTAAATACTACTCCTGCTACATGGGCAAACTCTGGGAGATGGTGAGGGACAGGGAGGCATGGCATGCTGCAGTCCATGAGGCTGCAAAGAGTCAGACATGACTGAGCGACTGAACGAAAACAACAATAACATCCCTACTATAAGGGAAAGCAGAAGCAAAATGAAGAGCTGTGGAAGAAACACCAGAAAAGCAGCCTCATTCTTCAGTAGTTGTTTTATCTTTCTTTCAAATCGGTATTGATTATTCACATTTCTTAGTACAGGGGCTCCAAATGACTCTGGGCTGTTTATTCTTCCATATACTTTCAGAAGCATTTCCTACCCAAAGATGTCAGAAACATGTACTGGTGGCTCTGAGGCACTTTCTGAAAGAGAGGTATGGAATGGATGCATGAACCTATGATTTAGGGTCTTAGGGAACCATGTTCCCATCTCCACTTTGCCATCCAAATGCCAGGAAATCATGGAAGAGTGTTTTACAGTTTCTGAGTCTCATGTTTCTTATTTCTATAATGAGCTTTGCAATATGTAATGAAAATACAACTGCCTAGAATAGGTCCTGATTATATAGCACATGTTCAATATGTGGACTTGGATAGCTAAAGCTATTATCAGAAGTCTAAATTGTCTTTAATTCAGTCATATTGGTGGATAGTAACAACTCTTTTTTGTAAGCTTTATGTTCTTGTAAAACATTTTTTCATGAGTTGAATTGAACTTGGGTTGAATTGGACAGTGTCTACATAAATCTGTTACCTTTGACTATTTATTCACTCATTACAGATGACCTCCAGTGGAGAAAAGCACTGATAAATTGGTTGGTACTGGATTTCATGTACATTTTTTTTTTACACATAATTGTCTTTTCTTTGCGATTTTTTTTTTGCCTTTTCATTTTAAAAATCATAATTCTTGGTTGGCAAAAACAAACAAACAAACAAACAAAAAACCACACCAGCGGAATGTAACACTTTAATTGGCCAAACTGACGTTTAGATCCTGAAGTTCATTCAAGAAATGAGTGGATTTCAGATGTGTGTGTGCTTAGCCATTCAGTCATGTCTGACTCTTTCCAACCCCAAGGACTATAGCCCACCAGGCTTCTCTGTCCATGGGGATTCTCCAGGCAAGAATACTGGAGTGGGTTGCCGGCCCTCCTCCAGGGTATCTTCCCAATCCAGGCATCTAACCCACGTCTCCTGCATTGCAGATGGATTCTTTCCTGAGTGAGCCACTAGGGAAGTGCTGGATTTCAGATATGTATATGCAATTCAATAGCTGTGTTTTGTACTGTTTGTCTCTTTTGCAACAAACAGATGAGAAAAACCTGTCACCACGACCCCTGTTTTTTAGCTTTGTGCATAATACTTTCTGGGAAATTAATTGTTAAATGAGGTCAAATAATAAATAGGTACAGAACTGTTTAAATGTCAATACCAATTGTTACATTGCCCATAACAATGTCACACCAGAAAATAATTAGATTCGGTAGCAAGCTCACTGATGCTGAGTCTTACTCCACTGATTCCTATCCTCTGTGGAGAGGCAGACTCAGTGTTATTGCCTGAAGATTGTTTTATGGATTTTAGTTTTTTAATTCCCATGAGAGCATTCAAATGGCCACAGCTGCTGGGCTTATCAAAGTGTAGCTGAAGACATCTGCACTGTGTTTCCTGCTGTTTTTTATATTCTCCATGCTTATTTAAATGTAATGTAACTGACCTTTAGTCCAGTCAGTTTAACTCTACGTTGAGAGTTTATTGTGGATAGTGGAGGTGGGGAGCAGAGTGAGTTTCATGCTGAAAATTCATGCCAGGGGGTTAAAAAAGATATCTTTGGGGAGACCCTTTGTCTATGAAAATGAGGAGATAGGTCAAAAGGAGGAAAAAACAAACCCACAAAGGTTGCCCAGATGAGAACTCCATAATGAGAATGTTGTTGTTGTCCAGTCACCCAGTCATGTCTTTGCAACCCAAAAGACTGCAGAACGCCAGGCCTCCCTGTCCCTCACCATCTTCTGAAGTTTGCCCAAGTTCATGTCCATTGCATTAGTGATGCCATCCAGCCATCTCATCCTCTGATGCCCTCTTCTCCTTCTTCCCTCTATCTTTCCCAGCATCAGGGAGAATGAGAATAGAACTGTGAAAAATAAGAAATAAATTTGGAAAGTTAATAATATTTGCTTGGCCCACCCCATGACTGTTCTCTTTCCTTTGACTGATGACATCTTCTCTGGTGCCTTCCTGGCTGTCCACTCCTAGGCCAGGGACACTTTCCCTAACTTCCTGGTCCTTCTTCAGTTCAGTTCAGTCTCTCAGTCGTGTCCGACTCTTTGCAACCCCACGGATCGCAGCACGCCAGGCCTCCCTGTCCATCACCATCTCCCAGAGTTCACTCAGACTCATGTCCATCGAGTCCGTGATGCCATCCAGCCATCTCATCCTGGGTTGTCCCCTTCTCCTCCTGCCCCCAATCTCTCCCAGCCATCAGAGCTTTTCCAATGAGTCAACTCTTCGCATGAGGTTTCTGAAGTACTGGAGCTTCAGCTTTAGCATCATTCCTTCCAAAGAAATCCCAGGGTTGATCTCCTTCTTACCATGTCCTTAATCCTCATTAGGATGTACTTACTTCCTCTGCATCCCTGGCCCAGGTAATGGGATTGCTAATGGGATGGTCTGAAAATAGGCGTAAATATATTGGTTTCTGCAAGCCACTGTCTTTGAAGTCTAGAGCGAAGGTTTGGGTAGCCTGGGACTCGTCTGACTCTAATGGAGAGTCATGGAAGTAAGACATGTTCCACATGGAAGTAGGACAATCAGGGAGATCATTGTGGGCAGGAAGCTGCACTGAAAGATCAGAGCCCCTCAAGTTACATCTGCTTAATCTAACACTGGAGAAGGCAATGGCACCCCACTCCAGTACTCTTGCCTGGAAAATCCCATGGACAGAGGAGCCTGGTAGGCTGCAGACCATGGGGTCACTAAGAGTCGGGCACAACTGAGCAACTTGACTTTCACTTTTCACTTTCATGCATTGGAGAAGGAAATGGCAACCCACTCCAGTATTCTTTGCCTGGAGAATCCCAGGGACAGAGGAGCCTAGTGGGCTGCCATCTATGTGTGGCGTCTATTCTGTTAACACACATAACAGAATATAAAATTGAAGTTTGATGAAGATAAAGTTGCAGGACTGAGGGAAAGTGGTAGAGTTGGAGGACCCAAAGGTGTCAGCAATCACAGCAGCATCCCACCATCGGAAAATTAGGAGATCAGAGATGCTAAGAAAGCATAGCTCCTCATTTGGTGCCTGCTGCTATTTGTAGCATAGTAGACGTGAAATTCCATGAAAAGAAGGAAGAGGCAGCAGGGTCGTTGACAAGATGGATCTTCCCTGCAATTTAGCTCCACAACTCTCCCTCTCTCATTACTCCAGTCTCCATAACAGTACACATTGGTGTTTTCGCAGCACTTCTTTAAAAGGGCCTCATTAGAAATCTCTGCAAATTCCCATGACAGAGCATGCATTCATTCATTCAATTATAGTTATAGGAAGCCTGTGTTTTTTAGGTGTGTTCCAAAATAAGACCGACTCTTTTCTCAAGGAGCTTGTGATCTAATCCAGGAGAGATATGTGAGCAAGTAATGGGAAAATGCCATGCCATGTGACAAGTGTCCAGTAGATATATGTGTGGGAGAAGAGCAGGTAAAGGAGGATAAAAGGCAAAGAAGGTGTTCACAGCAGAGGTCATGTTGAATGAATAGGAGTTTACCGGCTAGACAAGTTGGGGAAAGCATCCCAAGCAATGGAAGGAGCTGGTGTAAAGATACAGAGTATTGAAGTAATTTTGTGTCTCCTTAGGGGACAGATAGAAAGAAGTTCAATGAGGTTGAAGGGAGCAGGGGGAAGATGATGAAAAGTTCTGAATGTATTGCTAAGGATCTTGGTTTATTATTTTATAGGTGATGGACAAATTGAAGAATTTCTGACACCTTGGATGGTGAAGCAAGAGAGATTTGTCCCAGGACAGGTTAGCACTCTGCACTGTCCCTTTCTACCTTTCTATGGACTTTTTCCCCCCAGATGACAAGACCTGAGTTAGTCACACTCTGGTGCATGGCACTCTGTTGACATAGGATTACGCACATCCCTTCATTTATGTAATTGTGTTATATTTTAATTTTACTTCATTTTCCCTCTTCAGCCATGATCCCCACAGCCATTCCATCCTCTTCACAGAGGCATCCACTCTGGTGGATTTGCCAGATGATCCTTAGATATTTACGTATCCTTGTAACTTACGCTGTGCCTTTTTGTATGTGTATTTTTCTTGTTGAATTTATTTAGAAATTGTAAAAACAATTAACACTTTTAATTTATCAATATATTGGAGTATAGTTGATTAACGATATTGTGTTTGTTTCAGGAGTACATGAAAATAATTCTGTTACACATATGCAGCACAGTGTAGAACACATTCTTTTTCAAATTCTTTTCTCGTTTAGATTATTACAGGGTATTGACCAGAGTTCCTTGTTTTTTTTTTTAGCTCACACAGGCCGTATTGTGATGTGACTTGTTTTCATTCAGCACTGTTTCATAATCTATCTTAAGGCTTTATGGGTACCTGAATTATTACTTCCTGTGCCAATGTGCTAAGTGCTCAGTCGTGGCTGACTCTTGGTGACCCCGTGGACTGTAGCCTGCCAATTTTCTCTGTCCAAGGGATTTCCCATGCAAGAATACTGGAGTGAGTTGCCAGTTCCTCCCCGGGGAGATCTTCCCAACCCAGGGATTGAACCCACGTCTCCTGCATTGGCAAGCAGAATGTTTACCACCGAGCCGCCAGGAAAGCCTTATTACTCCCACAGAATTACAGAGTCAGAAAATACTATATGTTGGTGAGGATGAAGGGATGTGGTGCTCTCATGTATAATTACTTGGAGTGTGAACTGGTATAGCTGTTCTGGAGGGCAACCTGCCACACTGGTAAGCCAAAGATACATACAGCTCATACCTGCAGTCCCGATCTTGATTCCATATCCCCAAATAATTCCTATCCAGATCCATAAGGGGACATATATGAGGGTGCTTATTGCTGCATTGTTTGTTCTAGAGGACAGTGAACTTCTTATTCAACTTTAGGGGAAGAAATCAGGAAATGTGAGTAGAATCTGTGGGGAAAACTTATATTTTTAAAACAAGTAAGTCATTTCATTATTAACATGAAAAATCTCTACATTTATTTGGGTTCTTTTTTATACCCTCTAATAGTTTTAGATTTTTCTCCATCAAGGCTTCTTATGCATGCCTAATTATTTAATTCCTAAATATTATATAGCTGTTGTTGTTATTGTGAGTAGGGCCATTTTTAAAATTACATTTTCTGTTTAATTGCTATTAGTGTAATGAAACCATTAGCTCTCTTATCATGACAGGTTGTTGCTTTTGAGGGTTTTTCAAGTAGGGAATCATGCTATCAGGAAAAAATAATATTATTAAGTCTCTTCCCTCTCAAAACTTTTAGTTCTTGCCTTGCTCTCTTTTATTACAGTGGCCAGGACTTCCAAAGTTATGCTGAACAAGAGTAGTGATAGCTGTTTTCTTTCTTTGTTCCTGATTTTAAGATGGCTACATTTAGAGTTACTCTAGTAGGTATGAGGTTTACTCCAGGTAGCAACAAAGACTTTAACAAGACTCAAACGTTCCCTTCTATTTCTAGTTATCTGAGAGTTCATATTTTTATATTACAAATAGACATTGACTTTTTTTCAAATGCTCTTTAGACTTCTATCTATGAGATAGTTGTTGTTTTTTTTTTTTTCCTTTTTAGTTCATTAGTGTGGTGATCTACAAGGACAGATTTTCTGTTATAAAAGCATTCTTCATCCCTAAGATAAACCCTATTTCATTATAATATATTATTTTTTAAAAACTCTACCAGGTTCTGTTAGCTACTTTTTAAAGGATTTTACACCTATTTTCATATATGAAATGGGTATAAATTTCTTTTACTATCATCATTTTGTATTGAAATCCAGATTATATAGACTTCATAAAGTGAGTTGACTAGCGTCCTCTCTTTTTCTACACTCTGTAACAACCTACATATGATTGTTACACATTTCTAGAAAATGTGAAATTACACATTTCTAGAAAATTTAGTAAAATTTGAACAGTCTGTAGCTAGAGGATTTTTATTATTTTCATGAAAAGGTGAATTCTTATTTTTCCAATTTCACTAGTGGTTTTAGTCTATTCACATTTTAGACTTCATCTTACATCAATTTTTGGCATTTGTATATTTTCAAAGACATTTGTTCATTTTGCCCAGGTTTTCAAACGTATTGGCTATGTATATCTGGGTGTACAATTTTAAATTTCTAATATCTTTCTGTATTCTGTTTATTTGCAATTTCTGGCTGTCACTTTTCCCCTTTAACATTTTTGCCTAAAGCTGTTCTATCAATCTTATGAAAAAAATTCAGGTCTTCGTTTAGCTAAATTTTTCTTCTTTGGTGTTTCTGTTGTTTAGTATTTTATTGATTTTCATCTTATATTTATTATTTCCTTCCTTTGTATATCTTTGGGCTATCTCTGTTGTCCATTTTCCAATTTCCTGAAGTAAGCACTTAGCTCATTGGTTTTAAATCTTTCTTATTTTCTGATGGATATGTTTATTAAATCTATAAATTTCCTTCTAAGCAGTGATTTAGTGTGTCATACAAATTTTGACTGGTATATTTTTAATACCATTTAATTTTAAGTTTCCTATTTAAACAAAGGGTTTGGACACATATTTTTTAGTTTCCAGACAAGTATATTTTAATATTTCTTTTCTTGTTACCTATTTCTTATTTTATACATATTTCAGGTAACACTATATCATCTGATTCTTTGGAATTTATTGTGACTTCTTCTGGGTCCTATTAAATAGTTGGTTTGTGTAAATGTTTTGTATGTGATTAAAAAGAAGTATATTCTCTCTTAAGGATAATACATGGATACATGATCAGTAGAAAGATCCAAGTTCTTAATTTTGTTCTTTGACTCTTTTTTATATTTGATTTTTAAAATATGAACAAAATTTGTCCATGTGGCCTTCAAATTTCCTAAACCAGGGTTGAATGAGCGTCAGTGAAATAAGATTGGGCATGAGCTGGGTGATGGAGGAGGGAATTTTTTTTTTCACCCTTTGTATCTAATTTGAGTGTACTATGCTAGTAACTTCCTGGAGGAGGCCACGGCAACCCACCCCAGTATTCTTCCCTGGAGAATCTCACAGCAGATGTGCCTGGAGGGCTACAGTCCATAGGGTCGCAAAGAGTTGGACTCAACTAAAGCGATTTAGCATGCATGCTTCCTGGTTACTTCTCATAGAGACACATATTTTATTTACAGTTGGTGTAAGAAGAGGGGAGAATAAAAGAACGAAATGAGTGAGATTTGGCTGAGTGCTTCCCCACAACGGAAGGAAAATTTAAGAAAGTTGCTCCAGTTTGGACCCTGTGGATGGCTTATAACTTGGAGAAAGGTAATGTGTCTATGTATGTTTGACTGTGAGTATGTGTGAGTGTGTGTGTTTGTGTGTATGTATGCGTGCAGGTACTTTTCATGAATTGGAACATTTGGGCACCTTTGGGACATCTTAGATGGAGAGAAAAAACAAAATAGAGAGAACATTTTGCTATCACCTCCAAATTTCTCCTTCCTGAGCAAAACAAGAAATCTCTGTGCTGTGGTTGGCAGGAATAGGTAATTACATTGAAACCACTTTTGTGGGTTTCTTTTTGTAATTATTGTTTTGTATGAACAAATCTCAGAACTACCATAAATGTAGATGGGAGTTATACATTAATGCAGCCACTGGGTCTGAGACTAATATTTGTATATGCATGTGAGCTCCCCTGGGGCTCTCAGAAATATTTTGGGAAGTGGATTTTGTAAAAGACTGGATAATCAAGCAGGAGAAAAGCTCATGGTCATTGGATTTGGGGCATTAAGTATTAAAATGACTTAATTTGTACTCATAGGATGTGTGTCTTTGTGTGTATTATGAGATTATATGTTTTTTGAAAATACGTATAGCACGGATATAACTTATTTTTCACAAGTAGCTTTGTTAACCTGCTTCATCCATTCAACCATATGTCATTGATATGGTATAACAGCCAATAAAAATATTATTAGTAATCCACAGTTGGAAAGAATTAATACATTTGAAAATTGGAGGTATTCACTACTGGCTTGTCTGATCAGGCCCAATTTACTTAGCAAAGAAGTATCCAAACATTTAAGTATGCAAATATATAAAGCCAAATGAGACATCATTTAATTCCTTTATTGTCTTATAGTGAAACACAGCAAATGAGCAAGTTGATGGCTTTATGCCAATTATTTTCACTACGATTTCTTTTATGCTAAGGTATAGCTGAAGGCAAGCCCTCAAAATCTAGCACAAACATGCAGCAGCAATAACATGAATATTTTAGGGGCTATAAGATTCTTTTCACGGGTTATGGTTGGAAATAAAAAATTTAAGTTGCAACTGCTTTGGCAAGTGTCATAAATGACTGGGACTAAATGTAAGAGTGTGTGTGGCCTCAATCCCAGACTCGCTTTTAAAAGACCCAAGTTCTAGGTGGCTCCGTTGCTCAATGGATAGCGCATTGGACTTCTAAAACACCCAAGTTCTGGGTGTTTAAGGCCCTCCACAGTGCCATCCTCTTTCTTCCTATCTTTCTAGACTAATCTTTTACCATCACCACGCTTAATGCAGTTCCACAACTCCTTCCAGTCACATAGCCTTACTTAACAGGACGTGCCTTTTCACGTTCAAGGAATATGGCCTAAGGACCATCTTCAAATAGCAAAGCCAACAACCTTGCAGTACAATGATGGCAACACCAAGAAACTCAGACAACTGAAGCTGACTAGCTGAGTCCCAGAGAGCAGTGGGTTTGCAAGGCTATTGTCATGCCGCCCGGCATGACAGCATGACCCCTGCGTTTCCTCCGGTCCTCTGCCAGACCACACACGTTCCTTCACCTAGTCCTCCTGCGGGTCGTGTCCATCGATCGGAACAGTGACCACAGCAGGGACCACACAAGGATACCTTCCCTGTCCAAAAGTGGGAACGTCCTGCGCTTGTTGGGGACGTCCATTCCCATTGAAAGGGAGACATGATTAATCTTGAGGAGAATTAGAGTATTTAACCTACTTGTGTAAGGGTGGTTTTTCCCATTCTAGGAAAAAAACAAGTAGAGTAATTTTAGCGTTTAAAGCACATCAAGAATTAATGAACATCATTCCTTTTTTCTTACCAAAGGTGCATCACTGCTTAAAAGCACAAAGTGCTGATGTAGCCAGTGATTCCAGAACCCAGGGCCTCAGCATAGCATTTTAAAGACTCATCCTCATAATAAATTACTATTTTAATGATAGCCCTGGTAACACCTGGTAAATGGAAAGCGCTTTATGTAGATTAAGCAACATAGCTCCCATTATTGGTTTAACTATACTTGAGATCTTAAAAAGACTTAAATAACTGTTCATTTAGTGCAGTTTCTGCTGAATTATTTAAAAACACCTCCTTACTGCTTTAACTTTGAATCTGCATTAGAAAGTATAATGCCAGTTAGGATTCCTCCACTGCCTCAAACGCTTTAAATATAAATACAAACTGAATCCACCCACAAATACAATTTCTCTCTTCACACTATGATCTTTCATCCTAAACTTAGGCAAAAAAAAAAAAAACCCAAAAAATTTACAGGAGAGAGTCAGAAAATTAGGACATAATTAAGGTAACAAAAATTAAGGCCTAATGGATAGCTTTTTGGAAGTGCTAAAGACACATGGTTCAGAGTTGTGCATTTAGGTAGAAAACTCAGTGTTTACATTTGACTAGTACAAGTTCCAGAATTACATAATGTAAAATATAAATGTAAGTACTTATATAAGCACTTATGTAAAACCAGAAATGAAAGATATTGGCTCAGTTGGTTGATTTGAATTTCATTTAATGTAATAATCAAAAGTGAAATTCAGATGCAAGGCATACCTTTGGTTGACCTTGTTTTATTTTTGTTTACTTTTGCAAAGCTGAATGTTTCTCCTGCTCCCCTTGCCTGCCCCTGCCACTTACTTCTCATTAAATGAAAATTAGATATTAACTTTAAGCCTCCATCAGATGTTTCTCAAAGTAGACCCAAACTGTTTCATATTCCTTATATATACTTTGGGTCCCAAGAAACCTTTCTACAGCCCACTTCTCCTACCTGGAATGTTTGTTTCTTGCTGCCTCATGTCCCTTCCTCTCTATTCAGAGCACTCTACTTAAGGAAGCTCTTCCACAAAAGAATTCTCAGCAAATCTCTTCTGGTTCCAGGCATTCTGATCTCCCTATTAGGATTGCACCTTATGTTGTTGTTCAGTTGCTAAGTCATGTCCAACTCTTTGCGACCCCATGGACTGCAGCACTCCAGGCTTCCCTGTCCTTCACTATCCTGGAGTTAGCTCAAACTCATGTCCATTGAGTTGGTGATGCCATCTGATCAACTCATCTTCTGTCATCCCCTTCTCCTCCTGCCCTCAATCTTTCCCAGCATCACTGTCTTTTCCAGTGAGTCGGCTCTTCACATCAGGTGGCCAAAGTATTGGAGCTTCAGCTTCAGCATCCGTCCTTCCAATGAATATTCAGGGTTGATTTTTAGGATTGATGGATTTGATCTCCTTGCAGTCCAAGGGACTCTCAAGAGTCTTCTCCAGCACCAGTTTGAAAGCATCAACTCTCCAGTGCTCAGCCTTCTTTATGGTCCAACTCCCACAGCTGTGCATGACTGCTGAAAAAAATCATAGTTTTGACTATATGGACCTTTGTTGTTAAACTGATGTCTCTGTTTTTTATTATGCTGTCTAGGTTTGTGCCCTATATCCTTGTATTAATACATGCCAACTCTCCTCAAATGGGTTGCCAATATGGTTTTGAACTATTTTGTTACCACATATTTTCACTTGGATACAACTCAGCTGTTTTGCACACTCTCTCAGCATTACTGCTCACAAAGCGTTTCTGCTGGGCAATTGGAAGCTTAGAATATCTATTTGAACCAGAGTGCCATCTACTGGTAGGAAGGCTATAATCTGTCAACATGACTTGTTCAGTGGCTAAGTTGCACACAACTCTTTGCAACCCCATGGACTGCAGCATGCCACTACCTCTGCCCAATGTACACACACAGGCACACACACAGAAACCAGTTCTCACAGTTTGATTAAATAAGGAATATGCTATATCAAATAAAAACCTTGCTCCCACCTTTAGTAAGATCTATGTATACAGAAAGCAATGACAATGAGATAAGATTCCCATTTGGATCCTCTAAATGAAACTGTCATCGTCAAGAGATGGGTGTGAATTTTAGAGTCTGTTCTCTGGCTTTTCTGTAACTTTTTCTTTCTATTTATTAAAAAAGATCATATATGAAATGAGGAACTGGAGCAATATACAGCAAAATATCTGAATGCCATTGTTTCTATGGAAATGGCAGTGTTGTACAAGGAAGACTAGTTTTTTGTTTTACTTCAAGAATTTAGGCCTTCCAGAAGGTGAACCAGCCCTCCAGGATGGACCATAGTTTTAGATCATGAGTCTCTGAGTGACTATACTTTCTCAGCACACCGTGGAGGGACTGTATAAAGGAACAAAATGAGAAATATTTAGTCCTTGTGTATCAGGCTGACATTTTAGCCTATTAAATAATTCTTCAAACCCTTTAATAACACCGATCTTTCTACTCACTATAAGGCAAATCATATTGTGGGTAAAGTAAATTGCACAGAAGCAGGCCTGTAAATTAAGAGAAAACTTTTCTTTCCCCACACAAGGCTGATTTAGATAGCGTGGGATCATTAGTGACCAAACAGATGCCCCTCATCTATAACCCAGAGACAGCTCTCAGCTGTACAGAGAACCTTTCTTTTCCTACAGAGAGGTGAACTCAAAACTTGTCACTGATTTTTGCACCCTCTTAATCTTCCTGTTTATTCTGTGCTTCATTAAAGTCAGTCTCCATGGGGCAGACTGTCATCCAAGCTCAGCCTGCCCTGCTGTCTGCTCTCTCCAGAGAGCATCCTTCATCCTGATAAACGGGCTGTGAGCTGAACACGTGACTGAGCTCCTTAAAGTAAACAGATTACAGAGAGCAACCCCTTCCACACTCACTCAGCAGAACTGGATAAGTAGGAGCTCTGACGTGGTCATCGTGGTGGAGACAATGCTTTCCCGATAGATGGGGTTTCAGATTTACTGTTGTAAAATGATATAGAGGATATTTATCTTTATCACTGTGTCATCCCATACCTTTAAGGCTGCATTAGCTAATGTCATTCATTGGCCAAATGTTTCCCTCGGGATTTGGCATTGTTATAGGATGTCTGCTGCAAGACAGGCTCTGTGCTAGGCATTGCAGACACAAATATACACCGAAAAAGAGACAGTGATGACTGCGATGGGAAACACAGTGAAGCTCTGTGGGAAGCCAGAAGGCATGCCACCATTACAAGGCCAGCCGTGTTCTAAGCTTAGCGTCTGCCTGTTTGTTGGACTCACAGACCATATTATCCTGGAGCAAGTGTTATATCGGCATGAAAAGGCGACACTGGAGCCCACAACTGGTTTCCAGGCAGCGCTACCTTTACCCTGACTCACGCTGACAGATAAGTCAGGAGGGCTACCTGAGGGTGCTTGAGTCCTTCCTACCTAGGAAACCAAATGCAGACAAGACTCTGGAGAAGCAAAGTCTTATCTCTCACGGAGAAGTTTCAGAGCATCTTGGATGCCTGAGCTGAGGACAGTGGTGTTCCTGTGACCACCAGCTGAGCATCAGAATCACTCCCCAGTATCTGGATGATGGGAACCGTGAAAAAGACACCCCCTTGTCATGGCAAGGGTAGAGGTCTAGGCAGCCCCACAGGACTTTGAAAGCATCCATCCTAGACGACCAGGGCAATAAACACCTGTACTGAGTTAAGAATCAGGATAAACTCAAGAGAGACTCCCAACCACCACGCCTCAGTTTTCCCAAGGTCTGAGCAGCAGAAATCCAAGAAGGGTCCTGATTATCAGCGCTTCTTAATAATGATTACAGCTTCTGCCTGGGAGGCTTGAAGATCAAAAAGAAAACAAGACTCCAAGGAGATGGAGCCCACCAGAGGCTGCTCTGGGCTCCTGACTTGCCTCTAGTTTATTTAATGAAAACAGCAGCAATGAAGAGCCTGCACAGGCAAGGTGTCAAGGGCAAGGGTTAAAACAGCTGTGGGGCTGTGAACCTGTGCAAATCCACCCACCATCAGAGCTCAGTCCAGCTGACTTCTCTTCCTTTTGGTTCTCCAGGCCCTTGCTGGACCACATGCATCTCTCCTTCCTCTGAGCCCCTCTTACAGTGCACAGTTTATTTAGCATTTTATTATATTTAGTCTCATAATCTAATTGTTCGTTGTACACTGAGTTACCACAACAAAATCACATTTGTGTCTTTCAGTTCTTTGAAATGAGAGAGTTACAGTAGCAGGCATGCAGCAGGTGTTTAGTACTTAATCTAATTGGGGATCAGAAAATAAGAGTTGTAGAAATGTTCATATAACTTCCTCCTTTCACAGAATAGTACCCAGATCCAGAGAATTGCTGCTTTATCCATTTCACAGGTGTCTAATGAAACTTTCAAGCCATCGTGCTGGGTGCTGTGCAGGAGACAGAGATGCCCAACAAAGGGGCCTGGCTCTCATGGACCTTTCTGTGAGGCATGGATAATAGGATGCTTGCCTCAATCACCAAAGGGGGAAACCCATGAGGAAAGTAAAAATAAGCCTGAGGGGTCTCAGGTGAGGGAGATAATGGGGCTTCTGAGAAACTCCGGGTGGGTTTATGAAAAAGGTGGCAGCTGAATTCCATGTGGAAGGATGTGCTCTGCGGGAATGGGGAAGGGGCATCCAAGTGGGAGGGCACCGTGGCCTTCACCAAGCTTTACATCCAAGTCAACACCAGCCACGGGAGTCCGCTGGGACAGGTGTGACAGTGGCTGCCCTCCATGCCCAACCTTCTGGGGGTCTGCTGAGGAAGAACATGCCTGTGTACCAGACTCAGAGCTCAGAGTTCCTCTTGATGTGGTCACCCAGCTCTCCACACCCAAAGAGGGCTGCCTCTCTCCTCTTCTCCGTTCTATTTACTCCTTCTGGGGCTTCTCTGGTGGCTAAGACTTCAGTGAGGGAGACCCGGGTTTGATCCCTGGGTGGAGAAGATGCCCTGGAGAAGGAGGGCATGGCAACCCACTCCAGTATTCTTGCCTGGAGACTCCCATGGATGGAGATGGGCTCTGAGCCTCTAGGGTGGGCTCGGCCCCGGAACCCTAGACCGAGGCCCAGCTGTGTGCAGCGCCCTGGCCCACACGTGCGCGTTAGGCTCTCCCCTGAGGACTTGGCAAGTCATCACAAGGCTCACATCGCGAGGGAGACAGATGCCGCGGGCTTCTCTCTCAGCTCTTATTCTGCCGGCGCTCCGCCCCAGGGTCGGCTCTTCCGCGAGGGAAGCCAGGCTGGGCCCTGTTTCTGGGAAAAGCAGTGGGTGGCTGAGCGAACTCAGACCCAGAGCTTCCAAGCTTTCCCCGGTGAGTCCCCGTACCCGCTCCACTGCTTGCGCCCAGCCCTGCCTTCAGATGGTCCGCACAACCCTCCCCCTGCCCAGAAGGGTCCTTTTCCGCAACCCTGCCGGCGACTGAGTTCCGCCTTCCCCACCCACAGGAGTAGCACCCGGAGCTTCTGCTCACCCAGCTCCCCTACACTGGGCTTGTCCAGGAGCCAAAGCAGTCTCTCCAGGTCTGCTTGCTTTCTTGGGTCTCCTGTTGCTTGTTCCCTTTGGATTTAAGGGGAGAGGGACACAGCATCAGGATACCAAGGCAGCAGCAGGAGGGGGGCGGGGGGGGGGGGGGAACAGACGCGGATAAGGTGCTTCTCTCTTCTTAGCTTAACAGCCTGCCTCACAAGTTCCTCTCCATTTCTCCCTCTAGGCCTGGATCTTCAGCCTCCCACCTTCAACTTAAATTCTAGCTTCTGACGGCCATGTCAAGGGGAGCTCTGAAAGTGGCATCTGGAGGAAAACGGAGCCTCTTGGGCCCTCCAGCAGCTGGTGAGGCCCTCCTGCCTTGTTTTGATTGTTGCTCACTTGCTGAGCCTTGTCGACTCCTTGTGACCCATGGACTGCAGCATGCCAGGCTTCCCCGTCTTTCGCTATCTCCCAGAGTTTGCTCAAACTCATGTCCATTGAGTCAGTGATGCCATCCAGTCACCTCATCCTCTGTCGTCCCCTTCTCCTCCTGCCTTTAACCTTTCCCAGTATCAGGGTCTTATCCAATGAGTCTGTTCTTCCCATCAGGTGGCCGAAGTATTGGAGCTTCAGCATCAGTCCTTACAATGACTATTCAGGGTTGACTTCCTATTGATTGGTTTCTGATTGCATTTCCGTCTGGTGGCACTAGGGGTAGGTACTGTGGGAAGATGCTCCAAGCCAGGGCACCTAAAGTGCTGCCTCTTAGCTGTGAGGCCTCTTGTCCCTTTGGCTTGGGTGAGCTTTAAGTCACTGTTACTTTAGAGGTATGATATCCTTTTTACCTTGTACATTTTTAAGCTCCTCTGTCCCCAGATTTAGTTCAAATGAAATTTATATATGGCAAAGCTATGATTCAGTTCCTATCCTTTGGCAGCCATGCATTTCACACTGTCTAATGTCACTCTGTCTGAGGTAGGGCAGTACATCAGGGCTGTACTCGATTTTCTTTTTTCCTCCTTCCAACTATACTTCGTCCTTATGCCTGTGGATGGGGGCCTCTGTTTTCCCACCCATTTGTCTGTCAGGCAGGCATGGGCAGTGCTGATACTGGCCAGACTGAGCTCACACTGTTGCCTCAAAACTTCCAGGTCCTTTTAAACACTCCTCCTTAGGGCTCTCTGTGGATCTGGACTGAGAGAAAAGGCTAGAGGGGTGACTTCTTTGCTGTAATCTGCCACAAAGTCCTCATATTTGAACATATAAGGGCAGCAACCTCTGGTCACCTAGCCTGACAATGTGACCGCCCTGGGAACCAGTGGTCACAGATTACCCAGCTTAAGGCCAAGTCACTGGACAGGGTTTCACTGGTCTTTCTCTACCCCCAGCTCCAAGAAACTACACCAGCTCACAGTTAACATTCAGGAGATATTCATGGACAAAGAGGACATAAGATGTATAGACATTAGGTACTTAATATTGATCTCCTCAAAAGAGGTTTAACACTAGTAAAAAACTGAAAAGAGACTCAAAACAATTTTCCTTTTAGAAATTGTCCTGTGGAAGCATTTGAATGTATGATAAAGAATATCCTTCTCAATCTACTAAGCAAATGTTGTAGAATCTGTGAACCCAAGGCTAACACCCTGGAAGCTTTCTCTCCAGTCTGCAGGCCTTGGCTCCCTCTAGTGTCCCTGACTCAGCCTTTGTTTCAGGCTTAAAATGCCCAAGACCTAAGGAGTTTCTTTACATGGAGATTCAAAGGCAGGTTCAAGGAACTTCTCTTCCTCTTAACCTTCCATGGCAACTCTTGACCAAGTTCATCTCCTCCCTCCATGCACTCCTTTGTTGTTTTCCCTGGCTTACAATTAACATTTTATCCTGTTTATAATTCTTTCCTGTGTAGTATTGTCTTGACCCCTGCCCCCAAATGTGCCCACAATTTCAGGCATGCAATAGGTATCTAATACTTACTTTAAATTTGAGCATCAAAATAGTAGAGTCTAGGAAAGCTAATATAGCTTCTCTCTTAGAATGGGAAATAGATCCAGAGAATTGATGCTGTATTTATTCCACAGGTGTCTAATGAAACTTTCAAAGCACTGTGCTATGCCCTGTGCAGGAGACAGAGGTTCTCAACAGAGGGGCCCGGCTCTCGTGGACTTTTCATTGAGGCATGGAAAATAGGATGCATGCCCTAATCACCAAGGGAGGGAACCCAAGAGGAAGGTAAGAATAAGCCTGAGGGGGTCTCAGGTGAGGGAGTGATGGTCTGCTGGGGGACTTGGTGGTTTTACAGAGAAGGTGTCACTAGAGCTCTGTCTTGAAGTATTTGGATATGAGGGGATAGAGGGATAGTGTGGTGTTGTGGAAGCACATTCAGGGAAGGAAACAGAAGGAAAATATAAGAAACTAGGACCAAAATGCCTCAGGGTCAAATAATAGCAGACCTTGAATGCAAGCCAAGAAGCCTGCATTCTAATGAGTAAGCAAGAAGCATTATGAAGGAAGAACTTCATAAAAATTTCAACTTCTTGAACATGTTTTGAACTCTTTCAAAAGTGAATTCTCCATCCTCGGAGGCTTAAGTAGCGATTGGATGTACTTTTATCCAGTTTATAATTATCCTCTTCTGATTTATAGAGATTCATAAAGGGAATTCATGCATGAACTAGGTAACTGTTGTGGTTACTGCTGATTGAGATTACAGAATCAGGCTTTTGGAACTAGAAAGTGACCCTAACATCATAGGAGGGGAAACTGAATTTATTTTTGTATTTTAGTAAGCGCTAAATATATACTTCTACAATTAATGAATGACATGAAGAGAGTTGTGCTTTGTGTGTGTGTACTAAGTCGTTTCAGTTATGTCTGACTCTTTGTGAACCTATGGACTGTAGCCCACCAGGCTCTTCTGTCCATGGGATTCTCCATGCAAGAATATTGGAGTAAGTTGCCATGCCCTCCTCCAGGAGATCTTCCCGACCCAAAGATCGAACCCTGTCTTATATCTCCTGCATTGGCAGGCAGATTCTTTTTGTATTTAGCAAGTGCTAACAGTATGCTTCCACAATTAATGAATGATATAAACAGAGTTGTGCTTTAGGGAAAGGAATTTGGCAGCAAGGTTTAAACTATATTAGCAAGAAGGGAAAGACTGGATATACAGAAACTGGTTGCTGCTGCTGCTGCTGCTGCTGCTGCGTCGCTTCAGTCGTGTCCCACTCTGTGCGACCCCATAGACGGCAGCCCACCAGGCTCCACCATCCCTGGGATTCTCCAGGCAAGAATACTGGAGTGGGTTGCCATTTCCTTCTCCAGCATGAAAGTGAAAAGTGAAAGTGAAGTCGCTCAGTTGTGTCCGACTTGTTGCGACCCCACGGACTGCAGCCTACCAGGTTCCTCTGTCCATGGGATTTTCCAGGCAAGACGACTGGAGTGGGGTGCCATTGCCTTCTCCGACAGAAACTGGTTAGGACACTATTATTCATTTTCAGGGCCTAAACTAGATTAGTGAAAATGGGAATGAAGATAGACATTGTGGATGTAGAATCAAGATGACTACTTTGTTGTAATTATTTGTGACTTGCTTCCTCAACGGACTGAAAATTCCGTGGGAGCAAGAAGCATATCTTACTTTACTCTCTGTCCCTTCTGCCTAACAATGACTAGCACATGTAAGTGCTCGATAGGTATTGAATAGTGTTGACTGGCTGTGTGAGCAAGTAGTTGAGATGGTATTATTTGATGGGCACTGGATACACAAGCTTCTGGACTAGGGGCAGCCAGGGTCTCTGGATCTGAGTCCAGGACTTGGGGGGGTGGGGGAGGCAGAGCAGACACAGGGGGCAACAGTGTCTCTCCTGCCTCACTCTCCAGTCTGTCTAATCCATCCTGGGCAGGCCTCCATCTCCACAACCCCACCAGAACTTTTTACCTTTAGGGCACCCCGTCCTTGCCCTGTCTTCCTTCTTTGACTTCACTTCTCATTAGCATTTGACACAGTTAACCATTTCATTCCTGGAACATTCTCTTCACTTAACTTCTAAGGCATTACTTTCCTGGTTTTCTTCCTACCTTGCTGATGGCCCCCTTCATTCTAATTGTTTTATTCCCAATCATTTGAATCAGTGGTTCTCAACCTTAACTGCACATAAGAATCACTAGGAGCTTTTAAATCCTTAGACTTAATCTAGCTGCACCCCCAGACCAATTAAATCAGAATCTTTGAGAAATGGGTCCAAGTCCAATTCTTATTTAAAGTTCTCCTGATGATTCCAGTGTTAAAAACTCTTGTTCCAAATATTAGTATTCCTCAGAGCTTAGTCCTAAATCTCTTTCTACTTCTGGGTTTAGTCCTAGTCCCATGCGATTCATAAGAATCCTTATCATGTTGACATGTGGATCTATATTTACAGCCCCAACTTCTCTTTTGACTGATAGGTGTGTATGTGTAGTTGTCAACTCAAGATCTCCACTGGGATATAGACATCTCAAATTTAACAAGTCCAAATAGGACTTTTGATTTTTCCTGTCTTCCAATTCTATTCCTCCCTGCTGCTGCTGCTAAATCGCTTCAGTCGTGTCCGACTCTGTGTGACCCCATAGATGGCAGCCCACCAGGCTCCCCCGTCCCTGGGATTCTCCAGGCAAGAACACTGGAGTGGGTTGCCATTTCCTTCTCCAATGTATGAAAGTGAAAAGTGAAAGTGAAGTTGCTCAGTCGTATCTGACTCTTAGCAACCCCATGGACTGCAGCCTACCAGGCTCCTCCGTCCATGGGATTTTCCAGGCAAGAGTACTGGAGTGGGGTGCCATTGCCTTCTCCGAT
The DNA here is from genome assembly GCF_016772045.2 of Ovis aries. NCBI lineage: Eukaryota > Metazoa > Chordata > Mammalia > Artiodactyla > Bovidae > Ovis > Ovis aries. Next base: position 51,971,253 of record NC_056060.1, read on the forward strand.
TCCTCCCTAGCATCCCCCAACCCAATTGATGGCATCATTGTTCATCCCGTTGTGCCGGCAAAGAAAACTTGGGAGGTATCTTTGAGTAAATGCTTTTTTGTCGTTTCCCACATCTAACCCATCATCAAGTCCTGACAGTTTTATTTCTAAAATACATTCTAGACTCAACCAGTTCCCATCACTTCTGCTACCACCATTCTCAACTCTCACTGCTCCACAGCCACGGCTTCCTGACTGTTCTCCCTGACTTCACTCTTGCAGTTTCATAGCTCAACAGCCCTTAGAGAGCTCTTCAAAAGTTTACATCATGTCGTACTTCTTCCTATTTAAAAATCTGTCCAGTGGCTTCCTATTACATTTATTTATTTTTTAAAAACATATGTTTATTTATTTATTTGGCTGTGCCGGTTTGTTAGTTGTGGTTTGTGAAGTCTTAGTTGCAGCATGTGGGATCTAATTCCCTGACCAGGGAATTAACCTAGGAACCCTGCTTTGGGAGTGTGGATTCTTAGCCCCTGGACCACCAAGGAAGTCCATTTCCTATTACATCTAGAACAAAATTCAAACTCTTCGGGCTAGCCCTCAATGTTCTTTGTGATCTGACCTTTCCTGCCATCCAACCCCTCCCTCACTCTCTGCTTCGTTTGCTCCATTCCTGCTCTACCTCTTTTCTGTTGTTTGTGGGATATAGTCTTTGCATCCGATGATCTACCTGAATCTTCACATGGCTTGATACTTACTGTTCAGATCTCTGCTCACAAGCTGTCTCTTTAGAAGAATGTTCGCTGACCTAGTTTCTCACAGCTAAAATAGTCAACATCCGTACTCCTAGTGGTCCTCCATCTTTTAACCTTGCTTTAGTCTCTTCTTAGCTTTTAGTATGATCTGAGTTTTTGTTTTTGTTTATTTCTGTCTCTCTCTAGTAGAAGACAGGTGACTTGTCTGCTTTGTTTATTACTGCTGGGTCCTCAGTAATTATCTGTTGAATGAATTGTTAAATCCAGACTTGAAATTCAAACTGATAGTGAAGTAGCCTGTACTACCAAACTGTCACTGTGAGGCAGATGAATAATCACAGCATGAGGTATAACTAATTAAAGACTCTATCAAAGGTGTTTTAGGAGGGTGTATGGCTTAGCCTATAGCAGACTATCTGCCTTATATTTCCTTCCTTCCTCTAGTCAAGGTGTTTGAAACTCTTCTATTGGCAACTCAGATTCATGTCTCTACATTGAAAGCTTTTCACCTTCTCTTGAATTCTCTACCAGAATTCAAATGCTTTCAACATTTGGCTAGTAAAAGAATAAGGAAGGAAGATTTCTGAGACACCAGACCAAGATAAGCGACTAAGAATAGAGGGAAGGCAAATGATGGTCATACTAAATTTTCCTCACCATGCCATCATGGCTTTGACAGAGTCTCTGGAGGGAATCAGTCCTATAGAAAGCTGGATGGCTGTAGGCCTTAACAAAATCTTTCTGTGTGGGTTCCAATGGGACTAGCAAACTCCTAATTTCTCTCTCGCCTTTGTACTTCTTACTCCAATCCTCAATATAATTTCCTGCATGTGGGGACTCGACAGTTTTGTATTCTATCCTCCTGATTGCTTTTCTATCACAGTAAATGAAGCAACCCAACCTATATCCATGAGAAAAGTGATTTTTAAATGCCTAAACAATATGTTATAGTATTCTTAAATGCTAGTTAAAAACATATTTCCTGATAAGGTAATATTTATATTCTAATAACACGTTAGAAACAAAGAATTTAATTTCTCTAGTATTCAAATTTGGGTTCCCTAAGAAGCAGACTCAGAGATGAAGGTTGGCATGCAGAGCATGTATCAGGGATCACTCTTGGGATTGACATTTGTGGAAGGGAAGAGGCAGGACTAGGCAGAGTGAAAAGCTGAGCTCAACCTCCACAAAGGCCTCAGCTCAGGCCCTGGAGAGCTTCTCAGAAGAGCTGGGAAGGCCCTTTAGAGTTGACTCCCTTGGTGGTGATGATGTGGGGCTTTCATACTCCCGCATCAGGCAGACATCAGATGCAAGCTGGTCCCCTAAGAGAGAGGGCACTGTGAGGCCAAGGGCAGGGTCTGGAGGGGACTGACAGCTGAGGGTTATCCAGTGACAGCACTCCCAGCATCTGGGAAAATAAAGTCCTTATACTGGAAGACAGATCTGGGCAACATGACACAGCAGCCATTACAGCTACTGTTTTCATGTTGATGTCACTTTTTGGTCTCTGACACTATTCTGGGTATCTATTGCAAAGCACTTGGGTTACTTAGGTACTGAGAATCTCCATTGAGTTGGCTTTACTAGTGAGGAATCTTTTCTAGTTAATGCTGTGCTTCTGAAATACTTTCATTTTCCTGTCCACTCATACCATATTCATATGCAGATAAGATTTATATGCATATAAGATAAGATTGTTGGTTTTTTATGATCTTGTCATTCTTTTTTTTTTTTTGGTGGGGGGGTGGGGGCGGGTAGACAGGGAAGGGTTTATTGCTTGGGCCAAGAAGGGAGAATAGTCAACTCATACTCAGAAGAACGTAGATCCCTGGTGGTTTTCAGAGAAGAGGGTTTTGGGGTTTTTTTGTTTGTTTGTTTTGGTTTTAATTATTTGTTTTTGGCTGCATTGGGCCTTTGTTGCTTTGCATGGACTTTCTCTAGTTGCAGAGAGTAGGGGCTAATCTTCGTTGCAGTACAAGGGTTTCTCATTGTGGTGGCTTCTCTTGTTGCGGGACACAGGCTCTAGGCATGAGTGGTTGTGGATCTTGTCATTCTTATTTAACATTTTGGGAAGCATTCACAGGATGTACTAGGTCCTCAGATTGTTTCTTAGCCGTCTATAATGGTCAGTCTGGATTAAAAAGGTAAGATTTGACTCTTACTGATCCTGCGGTCTCATTTGAATCCGTATCCCAGAAGTTTTCTTTAAAATAAATAAAATAAATCCCTCAGTCTGATGCTGGAGGAACTAATTATTCAGGTTTCCCATTATAGTTTTGATAGAGTCCCTGAGTAAGCTTATTTGAGAATTAATGTGTTCTGTGGCTCAGAAGTGGGAAATAAAACTGAGATGGCCCACATGGGGGAAAAAAGATGATTCTTATTATGTAAGTGAGGCAATAAGGACCCATGATTGTTGGCTTTATTGCTCAGGTGAAGCCTTTGGACAAAGACAAAAGGACCCTGTTTCTACTACAGTTTTTCAAAATGGCAAATTTGGTCCCTGAAATGAGACTAAATTATAACTTGTTCATTTCTGCGAAAACATGGACATGAAAGAGCAAAGTTATACTTAGTAAATTTGATATATGTTCAAGCAAACACTAAGCAGATAATATATTCCTATTAGAGATGGTCTGCTGCTGCTGGTAAGTCGCTTCAGTCATGTCTGACTCTGTGTGACCCCATAGATGGCAGCCCAGCAGGCTCCTCTGTCCATAGACTCTCCAGGCAAGAACACTGGAGTGGGTTGCCATTTCCTTCTCCCAGCTTACTGCTAGGCAGGCTCTACTCAGTGTTTTTGTGTGGATGACAATAGAGTCCAGTTGCTTGGCATGTGACTCCGACTCCTGGCTTCATCACTTAGTAGTTGTATTATGTTCAGTCGCTCAGTTGTGTCCGACTCTTTGCGACCCCATGAATCGAAGCACGCCAGGACTCGCTGTCCATCACCAACTCCCGGAGTTCACTCAGACTCACCTCCATCGAGTCAGTGATGCCATCCAGCCATCTCATCCTCTGTCATCCCCTTCTCCTCCTGCCCCCAATCCCTCCCAGCATCAGAGTCTTTGACAATGAGTCAACTCTTCGCATGAGGTGGCCAAAGTACTGGAGTTTCAGCTTTAGCATCATTCCTTCCAAAGAAATCCCAGGGCTGATCTCCTTCAGAATGGACTGGTTGGATCTTCTTGCAGTCCAAGGGACTCTCAAGAGTCTTCTCCAACACCACAGTTCAAAAGCATCAATTCTTCAGCACTCAGCCTTCTTCACAGTCCAACTCTCACATCCATACACGACCACAGGAAAAACCATAGCCTTGACTAGACGGACTTTAGTCGGCAAAGGCATCCTAAATTATCTGCTTTGATCCTTAGTTTCTTCCTCTCTAAATTTTCAATGACCATAGTGCCTACTCCTGGAGTTGTTAAAGTGATTAAGCAGTACATGTGAGGTGCTGATGGTACCTAGTAAAACCAGTAAATATTAGATATTTTTATTTTCTAGGAGTGAATTTAGAGATATAAGGTTGAGTCACTTGGACAATTTTAGGACAAAGAGAGGGGCAGATAGATGTTTACTGAGTTGATAATTCTCTTTTTTTTGGTCTGAAAAAGTTTTTGTTTCTCCTTCACTCTTTAATATTAAGTGAATCCAGTTTATTTACATAATACATGTTTTGCCATGCAACTCACTGAATTGCACTCAATGTAACAACAACAAAGACAAGCACTATCTTTCTATTTGAAAATGGTTTTCTAGAGAAAGATAATTCTTTTAAATGAGTTAACTACAACCTTACAATTCACTATAGACAATTTTAAAAAGCCATGAATAGATAAATTCTTTGACTATTTTATTCTTTCTAATTTATTTACTTGATTGTAAATAAAGTAAGGAAAATAGCAACAAAGAAGTTTCCATGCAGAGTTAAAACCAATAAGATAGAGTCCCTCTTCAAAGCTAAATGTAGCTATGAGAGTTGCATCTACAGATAAGGTAGTTTATTGGTAAGAAAGGTAGTATTAAATGTTAAGTTAGGAGTGTAGGAGTGGCCATTGCTGTCACTCAAAGTCCAGGCGTAGCTATTTCTGTCAACCACAAAGATATGTCAGTTAAGGAATTGGATTTTCCTACACCAAAATGCCTTCTCTAGCTGAGCAGAACAAGACGTGGACTCAGCAAACTGTTTTTCTCAAAGAAAGCGTTAAAAAAACTTTAACACAATTTCAAATTTTGATCTGGTAGCAAACTTAGGCCAATTTAGGCTCTGCCCATCTAAGGTATTATTAACTGGGCAGGAAGAATGGGTCTCTGTGAAATCTAAAACATTTGTAGCATTCTTATCCCATAATCTAAGTATTTTAAGTTTAATGTTTAACTTCTATGTTAGAAGACCTATTGATTTTCATGTGTGAGAAAAGTGTCTCTTAAATGCCATATAGTTGTTTTTTCTGGTTGAACACGCCCCATGTTTGATTATCAACAAATATTTACTGTATGCCTACTATGAACCAATTATATACTAGGTGGATGTTCTGAGTAGGGATAAAAAGAGAATTAAAAAGATTAATAGGCAAATGTCTTTCAAAAAACTATTGAAAATGTGCATTATTTTTATACTTTACATTCATGAGTCTGAGTGAGCGCAACTGTCTGCTTCCTTAAGAGCTGGGGCCACATCTCCATGGTATTTTGGTAAAATTTCCATTATCTCTGACAAGCATCCACTTGACACATTTGTTAAGTGATACTGAAGATTGCTGTAGTCAGTAGGGAGGGCAGTATTTCTAAGGGCAAGCTGATTACTAGTAATGTAGTTTCTCTTATTAGAAGAAAGTGAGTTACAGGTATAAACTCAGACTGAATGAATGATACAGCCTGTTTTCTAGACATCAGGCTTTAAGAAAGGTTTGAGGAGTTAAGCTTTATTTATTTAAAATGAAAGACAAGAAAATCAAGCTGCAATAATCAGAAAAAGGAAAAATGGAGTAGAGAAGGGAAGTTAAAATGAAAGCCGTTGCATCTCTCTGAAATTATAACTATGTTGGTAAAGGGTTTGGGATCTTGCCCACTACAGGTGAGAATAATTTCTAAACTATAAAGTCAAGATTTCTCTGAAGGCATCTGGAAAGATTAGCATTCAGCAGAATTGAAAGTAATCAAGATGTGGTTTTTAATTTATTTCTATTTCGTTCCACTATTGCTTCTTCCATCTTACTTCCTTCCCTATTTTTAATGTTTATTTTTATTTATTTGGCTGTGCCAGGTCTTAGTTGTGTCATGCACGATCTTTTATCTTCATTGTGGCACGTGATCTTTAGTTGCAGTATGTAGGATCTAGTCCCCTGATGAGGGATTAGACCTGGACCCCAGACACTGGGAGCTTGAAATCTTAGCCACTGGACCACCAGGGTAGTCTCCATCCTACTTCTTTTCACCTAAGGAAATCTCAATTTATTTTGGCTTCCTTGTGAAGACTGAGAGGGCTATGAGGGGCTTAACCCATAATTTCCTGAATCAGACCATCTGGAGAGTGTAATTCATTCACCTGCATATTTTTTGGTATTAAAAAAATGCAACATATTTTAAACATTTTTAGTGTACAGTTCATTGGCATTAGGTGTATTCACATCATTGTATAACCATTGCATCATCCATTTCCCAAACTCTTTTCTTCTTATGAAACCAAAAGTCTGTGCCAAGTAAACAGTAACTACCCACTCTTGTCTCCTGCCCCATCCCCTGGCACCCCTCCCTAATCCTAACCCTGGCTTTATGACTTTCACTCTACTAGGTATTGTACACAAGTGGAATCAGGGAGTATTTGTCTTTTTGTGCCTGGCTTATTTCACTTAGGACAATGTCTTCAAGATTCATCCATGTTGTAGCACGTGTCAGAGTTTCATTTCTTTTATAAGGGTGGATAACATGGCATCCGGTCCCATCACTTCATGGGAGATAGATGGAGAAACAGTGGAAACAGTGTCAGACTTTATTTTTGGGGGCTCCAAAATCACTGCAGATGGTGACTGCAGCCATGAAATTAAAAGACGCTTACTCCTTGGAAGGAAAGCTATGATCAACCTAGATAGCATATTCAAAAGCAGAGACATTACTTTTCTGACTAAGGTCCGTCTAGTCAAGGCTATGGTTTTTCCTGTGGTCATGTATGGATGTGAGAGTTGGACGGTGAAGAAGGCTGAGCCCCAAAGAATTGATGCTTTTGAACTGTGGTGTTGGAGAAGACTCTTGAGAGTCCCTTGGACTGCAAGTAGATCCAACCAGTCCATTCTAAAGGAGATCAGTCCTGGGATTTCTTTGGAGGGAATGTGCTGAAGCTGAAACTCCAATACTTTGGCCACTTCATGCGAAGAGTGGACTCATTGGAAAAGATTCTGATGCTGGGATTGGAGGCAGGAGGAGAAGGGGACGACAAAAGATGAGATGGCTAGATGGCATCACTGACTCGATGGACGTGAGTCTGATTGAACTCTGGGAGTTAGTGATGGACAGGGAGGCCTGGCATGCTGCAATTCATGGGGTCACAAAATCAGAAACGACTGAGCGACTGAACTGAACTGAACTGATAGAGCTTCTCCATTTTTGGCTGCAAATAATATAATCAATCTGATTTTGGTGTTGACCATCTGGTGATGTCCATGTGTAGAGTCTTCTTTTGTGGTGCTGGAAGAGGGTGTTTGCTACGACCACTGCGTTCTCTTGGCAAAACTCTGTTAGTCTTTGCCCTGCTTCATTCCGTACTCCAAGGCAAAATCTGCCTGTTACTCCAGGTGTTTCTTGACTTCCTACTTTTGCATTCCAGTCCCCTGTAATGAAAAGGACATTATTTTGGGGTGTTAGTTCTAAAAGGTCTTATAGGTCTTCATAGAACCGTTCAACTTCAGCTTCTTCAGCGTTACTGGTTGGGCCATAGGCTTGGATCACCATGATATTGAATGGTTTGCCTTGGAAATGAACAGAGATCATTCTGTCGTTTTGGAGATTGTATCCAAGTACTGCATTTCAAACTCTTTTGTTGACCATGATGGCTACTCCATTTCTTCTAAGGGATTTCTGGCCACAGTGGTAGATATAATGATCATCTGAGTTAAATTCACCCTTTCCAGTCCATTTTAGCTCGCTGATTCCTAGAACATCGACATTCACTCTTGCCATCTCTTGTCTGACCACTTCCAATTTGCCTTGATTCATGGACCTAACGTTCCAAGTTCCTATGCAATATTGTTCTTTACAGCATCAGACCATGCTTCTATCACCAGTCACATCCACAACTAGGTATTGTTTTGCTTTGGCTCCATCCATTCATTCTTTCTGGAGTTATTTCTCCACTGATCTCCTGTAGCATACTGGGCACCTACTGACCTGGGGAGTTCCTCTTTCAGTACCCTATCATTTTGCCTTTTCATATGGCTCATGGGGCTCTAAAGGCAATACTGAAGTGGCTTGCCATTCCCTTCTCCAGTGGACCACATTCTGTCAGACCTGTCCACCATGACCTGTCCGTCTTGGGTGGCCCCACACGGCATGGCTTAATTGAAGAAAATACGGAAAACCACTACCCATTCAGGTATGACCTAAATCAAATCCCTTATGATTATACAATGGAAGTGAGAATAGATTTAAGGGACGAGATCTGATAGACAGAGTGCCTGATGAACTATGGACAGAGGTTCATGACATTGTACAGGAGACAGGGATCAAGACCATCCCCATGGAAAAGAAATGCAAAAAAGCAAAACAGCTGTCTGAGGAGGACTTACAAATAGCTGTGAAAAGAAGAGAAGCAAAAAGCAAAGGAGAAAATGAAAGATATTCCCATTTGAGTGCAGAGTTCTAAAGAATAGCAAGGAGAGATAAGAAAGCCTTCCTTAGTGATCAATGCAAAGAAATAGAGGAAAAGAACAGAATGGGAAAGACTAGAGATCTCTTCAAGAAAATTAGAGATACCAAGGGGACATTTCATGCAAAGATGGGCTCAATTAAGGACAGAAATGGTATGGACCTAACAGAAGCAGAAGATATTAAGAAGAGGTGGCAAGAATACACAGAAGAACTGTACAAAAAAGATCTTTAAGACCCAGATAATCACGATGGTGTGATCACTCACCTAGAGCCAGACATCCTGGAATGTGAAGTCAAGTGGACCTTAGAAAGCATCACTACGAACAAAGCTAGTGGAGGTGATGGAATTCCAGTTGAGCTATTTCAGATCCTCAAAGATGATGCTGTGAAAGTGCTGCACTCAATATGCCAGCAAATTTGGAAAACTCAGCAGGGGCCACAGGACTGGAAAAGGTCAGTTTTCATTCCAATCCCAAAGAAAGGCAATGCCAAAGAATGCTCAAACTACTGCACAATTGCACTCATCTCACATGCTAGTGAAGTAATGTTCAAAATTCTCCAACCCAGGCTTCAGCAATACGTGAACCATGAACTTCCAGATGGTCAAGCTGGTTTTAGAAAAGGCAGAGGAACCAGAGATCAAATTGCCAACATCCACTGGATCATGGAAAAAGCAAGAGAGTTCCAGAAAAATATCTATTTCTGCTTTATTGACTACGCCAAAGCCTTTGACTGTGTGGATCACAATAAACTGGAAAATTCTGAAAGAGATGGGAATACCAGACCACCTTACTTGCCTCTTGAGAAACCTATATGCAGGTCAGGAAGCAACAGTTAGAACTGGACATGGAACAACAGACTGGTTCCAAATAGGAAAAGGAGTATGTCAAAGCTGTATATTGTCACCCTGCTTATTTAACTTATATGCAGAGTACATCATGAGAAACACTGGACTGGAAGAAACACAAACTGGAATCAAAATTACCGGGAGAAATATCAATAACCTCAGATACGCAGATGACACCACCCTTATGGCAGAAAGTGAAGAGGAACTAAAAAGCCTCTTGATGAAAGTGAGAGAGGAGAGTGAAACAGTTGACTTAAAGCTCAACATTCAGAAAACTAAGATCATGGCATCTGGTCCCATCACTTCATGAGAAGTAGATGGAGAAATAGTGGAAACAGTGTCAGACTTTATTTTGGGGGGCTCCAAAATCACTGCAGATGGTGACTGCAGCCATGAAATTGAAAGACGCTTACTCCTTGGAAGGAAAGTTATGACCAACCTAGATAGCATATTAAAAAGCAGAGATATTACTTTGCCACCAAAGGTCTGTATAGTCAAGGCTATGGTTTTTCCAGTGGTCATGGATGGATGTGAGTTGGACTGTGAAGAAAGCTGAGCGCCGAAGAATTGATGGTTTTGAACGGTGGTTTTGGAGAAGACTCTTGAGAGTCCCTTGGACTGCAAGGAGATCCAACCATTCCATCCTAAAGGAGACCAATCCTAGGTGTTCATTGGAAGGACTGTTGCTGAGGCTGTAACTCCAATACTTTGGCCACCTCATGCGAAGAGTTTGACTCATTGGAAGTGACGCTGATGCTGGGAGAGATTGGGGGCAGGAGGAGAAGGGGATGACAGAGGATGAGGTGGCTGGATGACATCACTGACACGATGCACTTAGGTTTGGGTGAACTCTGGGAGTTGGTGATGGAAGGCCTGGCCTGTTGTTATTCTTGGGGTTGCAAAGAGTCAGACACGACTGAGCGACTGAACTAAACTGAATATGCCCTTGAATATACATATCACATTTTGTTTACTCATTCATGCATCCATGGTCAATTGGGTTGCTTTCACCTTTTGACTTTTTTGAATAATGCTGCTATGAATTTGGGTGTAGAAATTTTCAAGACTTGCTTTCAGTCATTTTGGGTATATGTCCAGAAGTAGGATTGCTGGATTGTATGGTTATTCTATCTTAATGTTTTAATAAAGAATCAAACTGTTTTTCATAGCAGCAACACCATTTATATTCCCACCCACATGAGCTCTGACTTGCCACATCCTTGCCAACAATGGTGGTTTTCTTATTTTGTTTTTTTAAACAGTAGTTACCCTAGTGGATGTGAGGTAGTCTCACACTGTGGTTTTGATTTGCATTGCCCTGTGGTTGGTAATGCTGAGGGTCTTTTTCTGTGCTTGTTGGCCATTTGTATCTCCTTGGAGAAATATCTATTCAAATTCTTTGTCCGTTTAAAAAATTGGCTGGGTTTTGGTACGGTTGTTGAATTGCAAGAGTTCTCTATATATTCTGGATATTGACCCCTTATCAGATAGATGATTTGTAAATGTTTTCTCCTATTCTCTGGATTGCCTTTTCACTCTGTTGATAGTGTCTTTTGATGCACAGATTTTTATTTTGATGTAGTCAGTTTATCTATTTTTTTCTTTGTTACCTGGGCTTTTGACGTTATGTCCAAGAAAACATTGCCAAATCTGCTGTCATAAACCTTTTACCCTGTTTTCTTCTATGAATTTTACAGTTTTAGCTCTTAGGTTTAGGTCTTAGGTTTATTTTGGATTAATTTTTGTATATGATGATGTAAGGGAAGGATCCAATTAATGAAACTGCATTCTCATTCAGGACTAAAACTCTTCACAAACGACATAAAACACCTACAGTGTGAAAAGCAGTTTTCAATATGTAACTTTTACACTTTTACATTACACCATATACAGTATAGTCTCTGTTAAAATCTTTATATACATGGGTGGTTCACCAAGGTGTTGATAGTCATAATCTCTGGGTGAAAAAATATAGTGTTGTGTTCTTATATTTAGTTATCTATATCCTTATGTTCTAACAATATACATATAATGCTTTTGTGATAATAAAGCAACAAACAAAATATTATGCCAACATCATACTTAGAGATAAGATGTCAAGCATGTAAGTTAAGGTTGCCACTACTAGTTCTTCTAGTTGATATTTTATTGTAGGTTTGGGCCAGTTCCATAAGGATAGAAAAAATTTTAATGGTATAAGGAAAGGAAAGGAAAAACACAAATATGAAAACTTAAGGGGATCTACAGATAAATGTTAAGAATTATAAGTGGATTCAGCGAGACTAGTGTTCTTGCCTGGAGAATCCCAGGGATGGGGGAGCCTGGTGGTCTACCGTCTATGGGGTCGCACAGAGTCAGACACGACTGAAGCAACTTAGCAGCAGCAGCAGCAGCAGCAGTGGATATAAAGTCAATATGCAGAAATGTTTTGCATTTCTATACAACAGCAATAAGCAGAACATTCATTTTGTAAAAGACATAGTGATGGATGTCTGCCTCCAGACTTACTATTTACTCTAATCCATGGTTGGTAATGACTTACTGATTTGTGATGAGAGTCTTCTCATTAACCAGTGGGAGATCAAGGAAGGGCAAAGAAGATGGGTTTTATATTGCCTCACCTCTCTCCCTGTGATGTTGTTCCTGGCTGACTGTATACCTTGACCGGAGATGCCAGCTCCCATCAAGAGCTCTGTCCATGGAGCAGTTTTTGGCTTTGAATTCTAGAAAATTGCCTCCTCCTCTTGCCTTTAGGTTTAGAAGTGGTAACAGTTCCCCTTGATACTGAATAATTTCTGGTTTCCCTTAACCCTGCTTATATCTTTGTAAATGACCCAAATGAGGGTGCTGTTTCCTACTTGAACCTTAAATGATATAGATATTATTTGTGGCAGCAACAAAGTAATGAAGAATAAACCTAACAAAAAGAGGCCTGAAATCTTTATAAAGAAAATTACAAAACTTAATAAAAGATTTCTTAAAAGACATTATAAAGATGTACCACGTACTAGGATGGCAAGGCATACTCTCATAGAGATATTGGGTTTTCTCCAAATTGATCCATAGATTAAATGAAATTCCAGTCAAATTCCAAATAGTTTTATTTTTTCATGAAACTTGGAAGGGAAATCTAAATTTATATATACAAATTGAGGACAAATTTGAAAAACAGCAAATCTGGTAAAGTATTATTATAATTCTGTATGATATTACATTAAAGTATTATTAGAAACACACAGTTATTAAAACCATGAAATTGGTGCATTGTAAATTATTAGGTAAAGATTGTGATGCTGAGACAATGATTATCCATATGGACAAAAGAATAATAAAATTGTGCACTTATGTTACATTATATAAAGAGATGTAAATCTTAGCTGAATTATAGATGGTTTATGAAAAGTTTTATGAACTTACATCATTAAAGGATTACTTAAATAAGGCAACCCCCCATAAAACATAAAGGAAATAATTGATAAATTTGACTATAGTAGATTTTAAATTTCTGGCATTAAAAGGATTTTAGAGAAAGTAAAAATATAAGCCATAGCTTGGAGAAAACAAAGTAGATGTACATGTCCTACTATGGAGTAGCCTCATAAACATGATGTGGAATGAAAAGCAATGTGCAGAAGTATGGCTCAGTTTTATCATTAAAGTATGCAAAATAATATTACATATTTTTTAGAGGTAGATTCCTGGTATTAAAAGTATAAGACCTACATGAGAATGGTAAATGCTATTAAATACAGTGTTATCTCAAGAAGAAAGAAGTAAGACAGGATGCAAGTACACAAAACAGTTTCCATAGTTTTTCTTATGTTGAGTTATAAAAACTTGGGTGTCATATTATTCTCCATACTTTTCTGTATGTCAGGATTATTACCATTGCAAGTAGTAGTGATATAAAAGTAGAAACTAGATATCAGAAGTCAAAGTTCCATAAATTAAATGTTATGGGATTTAATTTTTAAAATCTAAATTAGATACTAATTAATATTTAAAGGAAAATAGGAAAATATAGCATTGTCTAAATAAAAAGATGTCAAAAGGGGATAACATGTCCTTACTAACTGGAGATCAAAACTGGTTGTTTTTTTTTTTTTTTTTTTGCTAGAAAATTAACCACATCTTTTCTACTAATAATTCAGTGTTGACCCAAGGTAAAGGCTATGTAAAGAAACACAGAAGCCAAAGAAGAAAAAGAAACACAATGGAATTAGCTGAAGTAGGTGTGGGAAGAAATAAAATCCCTGATCAGATGCCCTTGAGCACTTCAGAAATCGGTTAAGAATTTCACAAAACTACTGTTTATCATTTTATAAAACTCTGGTGGAGTGTCTGATGAGATTCTTAATGCAGAAAAATGTCAGCACAAGGACTTTTTTTTAATGGAAAAGAATGGCCTTAGTGTTATAATATGTCTGTCAGGTCAAATTCCTTGCCCAGAATGCTGTTGAACCTGTTGTGAAAGCATTAATTTGTAAATCTTAAAAAATAGTGCTGGACTTAAAGTCAACATGAGTTGGTGAAGATTAAAATCTGTCAGCTGAGTAATTTTCTTCTGTGATGGGTCTGTTAAAGGGCAGCAACAGTGTAATTAATTGCTTGAGGCTGAAAAACCCAATTAATCTCTAAGTTGACTTTTATTTCATGTAATGTTAGAGCTAGAAGAGGCCTCAAGGATCATCTACCCCACTCTCTTCATTTTATAGATGAGGAAACACACATCAGGAAGGTTAAATGACTTGTTCGAGGTCAAAGACACTGTTTGTCCCTGCCACTGCCTCCTGTAAATAAGTTCAGTTGCTTTTATGAGTTTATAGTTGCTTTTATGAGTCTCTTTGCAAGTGATCGTGAAATACTATTTGATTTGGCATTTTTTTGGCCATGCCATGAAGCTTGCAAGATTTTAGTTCCCCGACCAGGGATCGAACTTGTGCCCCTTGCATTGGAAGCACAGAGTCTTAACCACTGGACTGCCAGAGAAGTCCAAAATATTGTGTGAACATGGTTTGCTTCTGATAGTTCATCTCATAAGTGTCTCCTTAAAAGAGTTTCTAAGCCTCAGTTTTTAAGATTTGAAGCCTGTTTCATAATACTTATGCAGCAAAGGGGTGTGGGGAGGGGCAGACGGTGTCCCAGTCTGCACACTGAACAGGGGAACCCTGGAAACCAAGGACAGCCCTTTTGTGGACTTGTGGAAAGACAGGGGTCTCCATTTGATAGTGTGAATGACACCTAGTCCTGATGGTAACTTGCAGGCCATGCCATTCCCCAAGGATACTATGGGCCTGATTGTAAGATGTAAGTAGAGAAAGCTGATGTGTAGAGTATTTTTGGAGCCTGGAGGGCTACAGCCCATAGGTTTGCAAAGAGTCGGACATGACTGAAGTGACTTAGCCCATACACACACATGAATAGGGTAGCAGTGACAAGAAAGATGACCTATAAGATCAGCAGATGGGACAGCTACTGAAATGTGGGAAGCATGGTGGCATGCCATTGTCACTGTGGCAGGGCTCAGCATGACAGTGCTCTCCTGAAGCTGCTCCCAGCCAATGCCTGAGTATTTTGAACCCAACATGGCACACCTCTGATGCAAAGTCTTTGCTTGGGGACTGGCAGAGACTCTCAGTTGTGCTACAGTTTGAGGCTCCTCCAGTCTTGTTTCTTCTCTCCTTTTACAGGTGTCAGACCTGTAACAGTTCTGAAGCCTCTCCCTGCTTCCCTCTACTTCCCTTCCTCCTTCATCCTTTATAGACCCTTCCCAAAATGAATGTCTTGAGCAACCAATTCGGTCTTGCCATCTGCATCTCAGAAGACCCTAGCTGATGCAGAGTGTAGTTATCACCCTGGTTGATGCCACAGGGAGATAAAAAATAACTTGAAAAAGAATTAGGACTCTACTCTGCTGGTGAGGGTTTCATAGTAATGGTTTCTCATTGGTTGTTGTAGTTCCCTTTATTACGATTCCTAAAGTCTGCTCCTTTGTGGGGAAAAAAAATTCCATGTTTCATAGATGCTAAGATATACTTTCTTCTTTCATTTTAACCTTTCTGAAATTGGGATAGTTCTTAAAATTAATGATGTGCCAATTTAACTGGCAGAGGTTTTTCTTCTTTCCTGATGAATAAAATAACAGTGCATCCTACCGTTGATGTGTTATGGACTCAATAAAATACATTAACTTGATTCAGGTCATCAAATGCCAGGAACTATAATGGATTTTGAAGAACTAAGAGGCTGGAATAGCCTTAGAGGGTTGTAATTTTGCTATGTCTTAGGTATATCTACAAGGAAAGGAAAACTCTAAGGAACAGGATTGTGTTATGAAGAGGTGTACAGTAGATAATTGTGGCCATGGGTGAATTACTATAGAAATCACTAGAGATCCGATGAAACATTGAGCAATCACAGAACACAAGGCAATATGTTCTTTCACTCTGGTTCTATTTACTCCTATGCTTCCTTTTCTGGCTGCTTTTATGACTGGTATTTCCTTGTATGACTGATATAGCCTTGTTTTTCTGGTTGTTCTGTCAGTCTCCCATCAGTACCTTGTCTACTGAAACCTATCGATAATAGAGGTTTTCCCGTGTATGTGTTGAACCCCAAGTTGGTATCGGAGAAGGCAATGGCACCCCACTCCAGTACTCTGGCCTGGAAAATCTCATGGACAGAGGAGCCTGGAAGGCGGCAGTCCATGGGGTCGCTGAGGGTCAGACATGACTGAGCGACTTCACTTTCACTTTGCACTTTCATGCATTGGAGAAGGAAATGGCAACCCACTCCAGTGTTCTTGCCTAGAGAATCCCAGGGACGGGAAAGCCTGGTGAGCTGCCATCTATGGGGTTGCACAGAGTCGGACACGACTGAAGTGCCTTAGCCTTAGCCAAGTTGTTATGTGGGCAAGAAACACTGCACAGAAGACCAAACAAATTCAAGCTTACCAGCAGTCTCCAAGAAGAAAGGTTAGATGAAAGGATCTGGTGCCTGATTCCCATAAATGTATCTGTTTATCTGGAATTGGATTCCTTGGCACCGAGTGCTTCTAAAATTAGGACTGAAACCATTGTTTCCTTTCTCTACAGACACAGCTTTTATGCCTAGATGAGTTTCCCCTAGCACTCTCCATATTTCCAAAGTGGGGAAGGCTCTGCCTCTGAAACAAAACATAATTGTTATTCCTTATGTGAACACAGATCAACCAGTACTGGGTACTCAATAGTTACTATTCTTGTTCTATAAATACTATGTAGAATATAAATTGTATAATGTGTGTACCACTAGTATATTACATATTTTATTGTGTATAAGTTAAAAGTATATTATATAATTTATGATATATTGCTAACATGTATGTTTTATTATAGTAATAAGTTATAATGCGAACCTGAAGGCTAGATTCACACAGGAAAGAATAAATGAGGATCACTGATATATATTTCATAATCATTGACAGGATTGGTATAGTTTGTGGAAAACATTCCATAAAATGTGAAACTTGCTGTAATTCAGAAGTGAAGAGAATCTCCCTAAGATTGAGAAAGAGAGGCAATGTGATCTAATTCCGTTTTTAAACTTCTTTGACTTTGACCCATTAAATAAGAAACAAATTTTAGGTTATGATCCAATTTATATACATCCATTCTTTCTTCTAATAACTAAAATGTTTCACAAAACAATACCCATCTTACTAGATTTGATGCATTAGAATATTTTCTATGCTATTCTATTTTTATTTAAATACTATTTGTGATCCACAGTTTGAGAAACACTGAGCTCATGAAAAGAGCATAAGCTGGGGAGACAGACTGGGGACAAAAACTCTGTCCCGTTCACAAAAACGGGCCCTTTTTGTGAACTTGGCAAGTTGTTTCTTTAGAATCTTTTCTTGGTAAAATGAACTGGGTTGTTCTGATGATTATAGACAATTATATATGAAATGACTGGCATATAGTAGATGGTCAATAGATGATAAGGTAGCAGGATAATACTTTCTGATATCAACTGTTTTCCACTGCATTTCCTTATACATGTTGCCATCTATTACCTCAAGGTGGCCCAGCGATAAAGAATCCACCTGCAAAGCCCGAAACACAGCCGACGCAGGTTCGATCCCTGGGTTGGAAAATCCTCTGGAGGAGGATGACAACCCACTCCAGGAAAATCCAATGGACAGAGGAGCCTGGCAGACTGCAGTCCACTCAGTCACAAAAGAGTCAGACATGACTGAAGCAACTGAGCGTAAGCACGAGGTTGTTACAGAATTTCTGGCCCATTCTCTTCTGTTAGCTGCATCACTTGATTGATACAGCTTCTCTGTTTCTCTTTCCCTCTCACACTCCCTGCTCCTCTCTCCCCTCTGGGAATGGAAAAGCAGGGCTGGGTCTGAAGGCGGAACTATGGAAATATCCTTGTACTTGTACTTCTCTGCCTGGCTCCAAGAGCTCACAGCCAGCTTGGGCCCTTTGACGGCCTTTGCAGGTAGCTGCCTTCTTCATCTACCATTCCCCTGGAGGGTGGTTGCTAAGGTGAAGTTGCTCAGTCGTGTCCGACTCTTTGCAGCCCCATGGACTGTAACCTACTACGCTTCTCCGTCCATGGGATTCTCCAGGCAAGAATACTGGAGTGGATTGCCATTTCCTTCTCCAGGGGATCTTCCCAACCCAGGGATCAAACCCGGGTCTCCCGCATTGGAGGCAGACGCTTTAACCTCTGAGCCACCAGGGAAGCGTGGTTGAGTCCCCCTTTCCCCCCAGGACCTTAGAGTTACTCCTTGGGTTTCAAGTGTCCAGTCATTCTCCTTTCTGTGAAGGTGCTTCCCATGAGCCACCTCTCCCTGGCCTGCTCTCCAGCGCTCTAGACACCCCTACCTTTCTCTAACTACATAGCTGATGTGCTATTATGTACTTAAATCATTCCTTTATATTTCAACCACCCCTGATTTTTTGCCAAATTTAGAAACTTTTACAGTGAATATAGGGTATCCCTGGTGGCTCAGTGGTAAAGAATCCACCTGCCAACGCAGGAGATTGGGTTTGATCCCTGACTAGGGAAGATTCCCTGCAGAATGAAATAGCAACTCACTCCTGTATTCTTGCCTGGGAAATCCCATGGACAGAGGAGCCTGGCAGGCTACAGTCCATAGGATTGCAAAAGAGTCGGACATGACTTAGCAACTAAATACCACCATCAACAACAGTGAATTTAGTGATGCATTTAGTGGTTTATGATTTTGGATCTTATTGCTTTTTAATTAGAAAAAAATTGCCATAAATGTACCAAATTTGATCAAAATTTCTCACTTTTTCTAAAGCTAAGAAATGAAAAAAATACCTTTATAAAGGTAATTTATGTACATATGTATTAGTGATACATATATTTTTAAAAATCATTAAGAGCTTTATAATTCAGAAGGGAATGCCTCTGCCGTTCACAGCGAATTAAGTGTGGTCATCTTTGCTTCACCACTAACCAAATTATAGCCTCTGTGCAGCACAGGACAAATTCCTAGGCAACTGTAACTTGGTATCACAAGTTTTATACTCTGTTTATGTGTACGTGATTTTTAATATATGCCTATCCCCTATTTTACTACTAATCTACATCACTTTCATTCAATTCTGTGCCTATACCTATTTGTCTCCACTTTGCTTTTCTCCTATGCTTAGAATTTGACGTTACAAGTGCATAAAAAAGGACAGTTGAGGCAATTATCTGAGTCAAGGTGATATTTTTCCAATTATATCATATTTTAAGTGAGAGTGAGTTTTTACAAAATTACTCAGATAAACTGTGTTCACATCCACAAAGAATAAGCCTTCTTTCTGTGTAGTGTTCCCCAGCCCTGGAAATGAGTGTATAACAATTCTGCAATTATTTTCCAGTTTTCCTTGAGAATTCACAACGTCAGCACCTTCCTGGCCCCTGTACACTCGGTGAGGGTGCCTGAGCAGGAATAAAGGTGGGAGAGCAGGAGAGGAAGAGACCCACTCCTCTAGGTTTAAATGAGGCAACAAATAAGCCATTCAATAATGCCCTTCCCCCACCAAAAGTGATTTGGCACTTTATCCCATCATCACATGGTCAATGTGATTCCCAGGTTATGGTGGCTAAAATACCCAGAAACAGATTTCATTGTCTCAATGAAACAATCAGATTCGACATATGGAAGCTGGCCTATTCTGAAGCAACCGAAAGTAGTCATTTCCTAACTGCATATAAAGGAGAGAAAAAGTACAAAAGGAAGTTACACACAATGAAACCATTAAATGTAGATTTGCCACAAGGCAAGATGGTAATGCTTGAACATTATGAAGAGCAAAAACTGCACAAACACATTATATTTTAAACACTTCATCTATTTAACAAACTATGTACACTCTTCAGCTAAATGAGATGAATTGAGATTCAAAAGGCAGCACGGTACTGGCAAATCTCGTCCTAAAGGCATCCATTAATATAAATCAACAGTAGCAATTTGGTTTGATCATTTATTTGCAAGAATCATTAAGGTTTATTAGCATAATTATTCCCTGTGGGATTTCATGTCGAGGAAATGAAAAATGGCATTATCAATATTTAAAAGATAAGTGTGTAATGTTCAGAGTACTTAAACAGTCATCTGCAGGTGGTGTCCAGCTGCAGCAAATTAGATTAGATTTGGGCATTTTTTCTGAACAAAAGAAAAATTGTTTTGTTCTAATTGCTTCATTTTATAAAGCAATACGATTTTGTAAATAATTTCTACAGTATAGTTGGAACTTACAGTGTATACCTATTAACATGCCTGATTTCAGATCAGCAACTCTGATATGTTCAACCCTGCTATGCTGTAACTATTGGGGAACATTAATCAGCATAATCCATCATTTATTATTAGGGAAAGCTCTTTTCCATCTGATATCTAGACCGTTAGTCTAGACCTGTAAGTGAAAAGCTATATCCCAAAGGGAAATGAACCAGAAGATTTCTCCTTAATTCTGGGAGAGCATAAATCCTTCCTTAACAATGAGATATCATTTATGATAGTAATAATTTATCATTACACATCTTTAAATGTGATAGTTGTTTTTTTTTTTTTAAGTCATACAATGAAATAGTATTCAGTGATAAAAATAAGTATGCTATTGTTAGGCCCAAGTTGGGAAATCTCCCAATGACCACCAGGGAGCCAGTATCCGATGTAAAAGCAAGAGAGTTTTTATTACCAAGCTCGAGCTGGGGCTCCCACTGTTACCGATGCAGCGGCTAAGGAAAGGAGCCCCGAGTTTTGGGTTTCACTGCTTATATAGGGAATATTCAGGTGAAAGGGTAACAAAGGGGGTGTTCAGGCTGAAGGACTACTGATCGGTTACCCTCTTCTATAGGGTTGTGGGTGGATTTCTGATCGGTTTTTTTACTTCCACGGTAGATCATTACTTCCAAGGTAAATCGCAAATGTAAATCATTACTTCCAAGGTAAATCACAAATGTAAATCATTACTTCCAAGGTAAATCACAAATGTCACAAATGTAAATCATTACTTCCAAGATAAATCACAAATTCTTGAACTTAAAGTCAGGAGGTTTAACCTAGGGGCTGATTGGCTCGTGCACAGTGGGGCAAGTTTAGGCAATATCCAAAGTCTAAGTCTGTTTGCCCGATACCTTTGCAAAATGGAGTTCTTTTACAAGATGGAGTAGCTCAGGCTCTTCATTCCCCCCTTCTCAAGAACTCAAGACAGACCCAATCATGGGTCTGTAGTTAGCTTTATATTGTCTTTTACCAGGGGTGGGTTTGTTAGGGCTGCATATTGGAACCTAAGCACCATAAGCTGTTCCATGTTGATGCGGCCTTTGATAAAATTTATCAACTTATTTAGTAAACACGGTCCGAAGGTGAATAGCAAGAGTGAAATGATCAGGGGCCCAGCCAGAGAAGATATGAGGGTCGTGAGCCAGGGAGATGAACTGAACCAGCATTCAAACCAACTCTGAGACTTTTCTCTTTCTCTTTTTCTCTGACTCAGCCCTTCTCTTATCTTGGCCAGGGACTCCCTGACTATCCCCGAGTGATTCACAGAAAAACAACGTTCTTCCCCTAATGTAGCACATAGGCCCCCTGAGAGACTTCATACTCAAGATACTTCTTGGGAATTAGGGCGGAGGTCTCTTTCTTCTGTAACTTCTTCCTGCTGTGCATGGGCGTAGGCTTGCCTAGCAGAGCAGAAGTCTCTCTGCCTGATCTAAGTTGGGGTTTTCCACATCTGAAACCAGCTTCTACCCTTGTAGTAACAGCAATTTAGTTGGCCCCTCTCAGAGATGAAATAGACAAGGGCCAAACAGGAGACCTAACAGGATGGTCATCTCTGGTCCCTGGAAACAGAAGGCAACATTTGGGGTGAGGGTTGCAGGGTTTGTGACCCCTTCTGATTGGTTGGTGGTGAGGCATCAGGGCTGTGCTCCAGGAATCTTGTGTTCAGTATGAAGTTACCATCTTCCACTTGGGTGGGGGGCTCAAAGACATTGTTAAGCATATTTCTTTGAGTAGGAACCAGGACTCTGTCTGGAGGCTGTACCAACCTTTGATTGTTTCTGTTTTTGTATCCCCTCCCTTCCCTGATTAGCAATTGTTTGAATCCATGATTTGGAATTCAGGGAAGGTCAAGGAGGTTGAACAAAGTCTATATCCTACAGATAAGAAATGGAGAACACAGAACAGATCTGTACTCCAGAGCCCCACAGAGTCCCACTCAGTTTTAATTTTTGGGGAACTAGGCAACTATGACTGTGATAACTTCCTGTCAAAATGGGACATAGGACTGCCACAGCTTGGAGGATAGACACTGAATTGGAAGTATTTCTGAGTTCCAAGTTCTAGATCTGAGTCTTGTATGATTAAAATCCTAATCCCTTGGTCTGCCATTTTGGTGTAACAGACCCAATTAGAAGTAGCTGGAGGAGTGATAACTGGAATTTAGTAGACAAAATAAATCTCATTTCTTTTTAGAAGAATAGGCCTGAAACCCAGTCTGGACCTGGCACTTCAGGGAGACTTGTAGCCAGGTAGCCAGTTGCCTAGTTTTATAAAAAGTAAGGTTACTAGCTTCCAGCAGACATTGTTTTGAAAATGGTGGCATCCAAGCCTGACACGACTCAGAAAACTCAAGTGTTTAGCAATACAAGGTCTAATCTGAAAATAAACCCATAGCATCACCTAGTTATTTCCCAGGATATCTGAACCATAGCTACTGTATTTTGACTTTTAATTGTAAACTTTTCCTTAGTAGCCAAAGCAGATTTCACTGTTAATGACGTCAGTGTTTCTCTAGGTACGAGAAGATGCAAGAATTGGGATTCATAAAATCTTCTCCTGAAAAGATCTAACTATCTGAAGGCCTGTTCTGCCAGTTTTTCCCAGAGCACAGAGTGCCTCATTCCTGATTTTCACCCTGAACTCCTTTCAGGGGCGTTGAAAGTCAGCAGTTGCAGCGGCCATGATTTAATCTTTGCACATGTAGATGGCGAGTGTCAGTCTTCAGTTGGCAGAGCCCCTTTTGCTCATAAACTTGACCATGATTTTGAGGGGGGCATTTCATGACCATTTTATCCCATGGTGCTGAGAGTGTCCATTCTCAGGTTTGGCAAAGATTCTGTTGACAGGCCACTCAATGTGCTATTACTGGACTAGGCCATAAAACAGTATCCAAAATTCTCTGGACCACCTGTCTTACTAGCTTCTTGGTCCAGGAAAATATTCCCTCTTGTTGCTTCTTCCCATGTCTAGAGTTACACTATTACCATCATCGATCTCATATGGGACTATATATTATTCTATTAGAGGCCTCACACACATATTTGACAGTGTAAGAAACAGCAATTTTGTAAAACAGGTGAAATACAAATAACATAGCCAGCAGTATTAGTAAAGTCATAAGTAAGACTTATGTTAAGAACTTCCATTAGATGTAGCCCAGTATATCTTCAAGTCATCTGACTTAGTCTGCCCTGTAGAATCTTTATCTTCCAGGGAAATTATATATTGGCACCATCTATAAGGCACATAGCCCAGTTTTCTAGTGTTACTAGACTGATTATCTTTAGTATGATTTAATTTTTTCTTTTTTCCCAACACAGAAGAGACTTTAAACCTAAATTACTGTAGCCTGATGTTATATATATAAATCCATCCCATAATTGTGGGAGATTTTCCTCTCCTTTGTGGAAACTTTTCTTGTTCTGATTGAGCTTGGGTAATAGAAAAAAGCTCAAATTTATAGCCAGAGTCAGAGCAGGCATTATTAATTGGCCTGGTGAGGGGATCCTATCTAGTAATATCACAGTGACCTGAATATGACTATAATTTTTTAAGTAAATTTTCTCAGGGCCAACCAGTTAGAGTCTGGTAATAGAGAAATTTACCAAGGTAACCCAGAACTAGACACAGGTAATTGGCCACAAACCCAACGATTGGATTGATTTTTAAAACTAGCATAGGATCAGGCCTATGATAGAAAAGCATTTGATTTATATGCAAAGGTCTAAGAAGTGAAGAAAACATAAATGATCATATGAATCAGGTCCAGCATCTTGGGGAAGCTGTCTACCTCTGATGTCGTCATCTTCTCATCCTGGTGTAGTGTAGTTTTCCTGATAAAAAGTCCTTCCATCCATGTTGGAGACAGTCCCTTAAATTATATGTGTATATATATATATATATATATATATATATTTTTTTTTTTTTTCTGTCCTGGTCGCAGGTCATGAGGCATCTGATCTTCATCCAAAGATAGATTACTGAGATAAGCTTCAGAAACAAACTTAGGGTGTTCTTCAAGAATTCAATTAAATTTTACATTAATATCACATAACAGCAAAGAACTATCTAAGAGATGAGTCTTACTAGACGCAGACCTCCATATCCTTATTTTTATTAAATATAACCAAATTAAGGCTTGTTTGTTTGTAAAATAGGTCTGTTCTCACTAATTTTTGTCTGATGATTTTTATAACCATAATTGATTATGGGCTTTTTATTTTGCTGAAACATTTATAGAGTCTCAGACTGAACTTTTAAAATAAAACAGGGCTGGGAAGCTCACACCAAAGGCTTATCACAGATTTTGCCTAACAAATCTAGGTGAATTTTTCCCTTTTTAAGGTCTCAAAAATTTCTTGAGATTTTTGTACCCATGAGATAACCTTCCTAACTCATTTGATAAACTTACTGGAAACCTAAGAACTTCCAATTTTTGGAGGAGTCTGATAGAAAATAACTGTTTTGTTTATAACGTTTAATTTTACCAAAGTATTGTCATGATTAGTTTGAGAGGAAGATTTTCCTTACTCCCTGAAAACATAAGATTCAAACCCATAATTTTTCAGATAGAAACCATAAAAGTTATAAGCATATTTGCTGGTTCATTCAGTCCTTTTGTTAACTTTTGTGAAGTCATCACGTTTTCCATTAAAATACCAGGACATATCAGAATGTTAAAAACTCCATATAATTTCTAGGATATCTCTATTAGTTATTTTACCATACATTATAACATGAGCGGATTTATTACTCATTTGATAATCTTTTCCATGTAATTTAACCAACCAAATAAACACAGTTTAATATCTCTCTTTGGGATGTTCCAGGGGCCCTCTGAAGCATCCCAAAGTTAGCTAGAGATCAAAAGAACTTCAAAAGAGTTCTATTTAGGAAGTTTTATCAAAGAGATCAATTAAAAGGGTTTAGAACATTTGGTCAGATTTTAAGTTACACCAACCTGGAGAGACTATTTTAGACGGATATTTCTAAAGAATAATTATTCTTATAGAGTTTATACAAAAGCTCATATCTCATTTACATTTTTTAGAAGTTTTTTTCACTTGAGGTAATTTCCGTGTTGACAAACTTGTAACAGATATAATATTTAACTTATATTAAACCTAGGTACAATGAAAATATGTTACTTAACATTAATTACTCTAAGACATGTCTATATTAAATAGGTCAACAAACAAACATTAATATCAGGTATTTAAATTAAATATTTCCCAGTTCATATGAATCTGGAATTTATTGTTTAATTTAGAATTACTTGATTTGTAAGCGCTTACCTTTTTTAAGCCAAATAAATAGAGCTCATATACAAATTAACCTCAAAAATATTACCCAGAGACAGAGACATACCAAGACATATTTAGACAGACACAGTGCAAGATCTAGCTTCAAGTCTTTTTTTTCCTTTTAATTTCTACACTGAGGTCATGAGCGCGCATCTTGACCTCTTTAAAATGCTCAGTCATCAGAGATAGAGGAGTAGGGCTAGATTGACTCTGCCCCATTGTTTCTGGATAAATCAGGCATTGGTAAATTAACACAAACAACACAGACAGCCACACAGACAGACAGAGAGACAGAAAAAACAAACCTTCAGGAGTCCAAAGGCAAAACTGAAAGTAGACGACAGCCTCCGGTCGTTCAGTGGGAGCAACCCGCTAATGTCAACAGAGTACAGGGGCACTCTGTCCCCTTTGGGAGGGTCGGGGACGTCTCCCAACGACCCCCACCAGTGACTCGTCAGCACGTCCGCCTGAGTCATATACCGGTCTCAGAAAATAGGCCTTATCAAAGACGAACAGGAAAACAGAAAAAAAAACTCACCGGTTACAGATAACTCTCCGATCGGTCTTCGCATGGAGCTGATTGGAGATCCTGGACGATCCCCCAGATGTTATGCCCAAGTCTGGAATTTTCCCGATGACCTCCAGGGAGCCGGTATCCAATGCAAAAGCAAGAGAGCTTTTATTACCAAGCTCGAGCTGGGGCTCCCACTGTTACCAATGCAGCGGCTATGGAGAGGAGCCCCGAGTTTTGGGTTACACTGCTTATATAGGGAATATTCAGGTGAAAGGGTAACAAAGGGGGTGTTCAGGCTGAAGGACTACTGATTGGTTACCCTCTTCTATAGGGTTGTGGGTGGATTTCTGATTGGTTTTTTTACTTCCACGGTAGATCATTACTTCCAAGGTAAATCACAAATGTCACAAATGTAAATCATTACTTCCAAGGTAAATCACAAATTCTTGAACTTAAAGTCAGGAGGTTTAACCTAAGGGCTGATTGGCTCGTGCACAGTGGGGCAAGTTTAGGCAATATCCAAAGTCTAAGTCTGTTTGCCCGATACCTTTGCAAAATGGAGTTCTTTTACAAGATGGAGTAGCTCAGGCTCTTCACTATCCAACCATAAATAGATATTGAGGAACCTTAAATGCATACTGCTAAGTGAAAGAAATCAATCTATAAAGGCTACATACTGTATGATTCCAACTGTATGATTCCAGTCCTACATACTGTATGGTTCCACTGTCATTCCAATATGACATTCTAGAAAAGGCAAACTATAGATATAGTAGGAAGATTAGTGGTTTCCAGGGTGTTGAGTAGAAGGAGGGAGAGATGAACCTTTTAGAGCAGTAAAACTATTCTGTATGATACCGTAATGGTGGATACATGACATAATGCAATTGTCAAAACCCATATAGACTTGCAGAAGACAGAGTGAACTCCAATGTAAGCTATGGTCTATAGTGAATAGTGTATTAATATTGGTTCATCAACTGTAACTAATGTATGGTGCTAATGATAGTGAAAATTGTGGGGGTGGGAGGGGAGAGGGGACATATGGGAACACTCTGTATTCTGTCAGTTCTCGTGTAAACCTAAAACTGCTCTAAAAAAACAAAGTATTATTTTTTAATTTTAGGATAATTCAGGTAAAACCAGCTAATTGTTGCAATTGATTAAATTTGTCTTTGCTTTAGAAGAACAGTCTGGCCAAAATCTCTGCCAACCCCCCTAATAATTGCACAAATTATTGTAGAATCTTTCTACAATACTCATGTGTGGACTGGGCACAAAGAGCTGCAACTAAATTGTCTTACAATCAAAAGTCCTTAGAGAAACAAATGCATACATGTTTGCTAAAATACTTCCAGTGCTGCATGACACTTTGCTGTTAGGAACTACTGAATCTGTTATATCCTAAACTTGTCCTCATCTCTTACTCTCTCTATAAGGATCCTAACACTTTGAGGGGAAGATTAAGCCAAGAAATCTGCAGCAGGCTTCAGTTCAGTTCGGTCGCTCTGTCGTGTCCGACGCTTTGCGACCCCATGGACTGCAGCACGCCAGGCCTTCCTGTCCATCACCAACTCCTGGAGTTTACTCAAACTCATGCCCATTGAGTCAGTGATGCCATCCAACTATCTCATCCTCTGTCGTCCCCTTCTCCTCCCACCTTCAATCTTTCCCAGCATCAAGGTCTTTTCAAATGAGTCAGTTCTTCGCACATCAGATGGCCAAAGTATTGGAGTTTCAGCTTCAGCATCAGTCCTTCCAATGAATATTCGGGACTGATTTTCTTTAGGATGGACTGATTGGATCTCCTTGCTGTCCAAGGGACTCTCAAGAGTCTTCTCCAATACCACAGTTCAAAAGCATCCATTCTTTGGCACTCAGCTTTCTTTATAGTCCAACTCTCACATCCATACATGACTACTAGAAAAACCATAACTTTGACCAGACAGACCTTTGTTGGCAAAGTTATGTCTCTGCTTTTAACATGCTGTCTAGGTTGGTCATAACTTTTCTTCTAAGGAGTAAGCATCTTTTAATTTCATGGCTACAGTTGCCATCTGCAGTGATTTTGGAGCCCCCCAAAATAAAGTCTGTCACTATTTCCACTGTTTCCCCATCTATTTGCCATGAAGCGATGGGACTGGGTGCCATGATCTTAGTTTTCTGAATGTTGAGTTTTAAGCCAGCTTTTTCACTCTCCTCTTTCACTGTCATCAAGATACTCTTTAATTCTTCTTCACTTTCTGGCATAAGGGTGGTGTCATGGCTTCATCTCAGTTCAATTTATACACAATACCTAAAGGGCAACCTTCTCTCTGTTCCTCTCTGACAGTATTGCCAATGGGTAGAGCAGTGGAGGTAATGTTAATATGCAGTAATGTGATCATTGACCCAAGGAGAGAGGGGAGCAAAAGGTTTACACCTCCCAGAAACTCTTTCAAGGCTCAACTGAAGCTTTTTATTTGTACTTTGTATTTTTTTCTCATGGCCTGTCTTTGCCACATACAGTGGTTTTGGGTATCTTCAAGGAATTATTCTAGGACTTATCCTGGATACCAAAATCCACAGATGTTGTCCCATATACACTCCTTAGTATTCATGGCTTTGCACCTGCAAATTCAACCGACTAGCAATCCTATGGTACTGCAGTACTGTATGTATTTATTGAAAAACAGAGCCTATAAAGTGGACCTTTGCAGTTCAAACCCATGTTGTTCAAGGGTCAGTGGTATATACCTTTTTGAACAGAATTTCCTTCCTCCATCTTACCTGAAGATGGAAGTCCCTTTGCTAGGGCAACCAGGAGTGCAGTATAAGGACTGTATGACTGAGAACTTGATTTCTACTTGGTCAGAATGCTGTTGACTTCTGTTGTTGTTCCCCTCACTATTGTGGATAAAAGCATAGCAACCAATCTGCAAATCCTTTTTTTCTCTCTCATAATTTTTGATAACCTACATGGTTTCTCCTTAGTTTATTTGTACTAACTAAATATAGTGCCTCCCCCCTCAATAGATTCCCCATTTGAAGCATCCTTCTGATCATCCTAACATTCAGATTGCTACATTCTAAATGTAATGTTAATCTTTCAATGTTTGTTTAGTAAGCTCTATGTTCAGGGTTCTATACTAACCACGTTTTGGTAAAATTAGACGATGAGTATTGCATTTAAACTATTGCTGTGTGTGGTGTTCTGAAATATTAATTGCTTATTTTAAGAAGCAAATAGTATTGATATATTTAACTGCCTGATGAAACAGATAATCTATGTATTGACGAATGAAATACTTTGTGTATTTGATTAATGAGTAGTCTTAAAGTTACAAATTTTGTTGTTGTTCAGTCGTTAAGTCACATCTGACATTGCAACCCTGTGGACTGTGACCCACCAGGCTCCTCTGTCCAAGGGATTTCCGAGGCAAGAATCCTGGAGTGGGTTGCTATTTCCTTCTCCAAAGTTACAAATATTTCCTTGCAAAAACTGAACCACTATTGTGATTTAGAAGTCCATTGTCATGATAGAGCTTACCTTCATCAAGTAACTAAACATTTAATGATCAGGTTTGTACTCTTTTAATGTTTCAAAGACATCTGTATTTATTGATCTGTGAATATTTCAGATATATAATGTTGACTTGAGTCTATCCATACAACCAAAGAATTTGTCATTTGGATGCCAAGCAGTCAATTAGAGTGTGTTAGGTAGTTAAGGAAATGAAGAAATCATAATGTATCTAGACTTTAGAGAAGTGTTTTGGGAGAATTCCCTCAGTATATTCCTATAGAAGGATCTGAAAATATTGGTAGTATATTAGTAAAATTTGTGCATTGGTAAATAGTTGAATGACCTTACTCAAAGTTTGCTGCTCTAATTCCACCTGGAGAGGGACTCTTGTAGAGCAGGTCAGGGCTGTGTTCTCCCAGTCTTACTCAACATTTTTATCCATGAAGTACTTGAAAATACAGAAGATATGTTTATCCAAGTTGCAAATGATGTTGACTGAAAATATGCACATTGTAAGAGTTGTGATATCAGTTTTATTGGGGGCAAAATGAGGGCTATAGACAGCATCCCAGATAGCTCTGAGGAATTGCTCTGAAGAGGTAGGGAGTTCAGTATTCTATGTGATTTTAGTGGAGGGGGTGCCTGCAGTCAAGCACACATGTAGAAGGTTACTGCAAGTTTCATGAATGTTGCTGCTAGTCATGAGGAGTAGATGTCTCTATTAATGATTTTATTGCTTACTGCATATGAGAAGATGCAGGTATCAATAAAATCTCATAAAATCTTCTGAAAATATCTAACTATCTGAAAGCTTGTTCTGCCAGTTGTTCCCAGAGCACAGGGTGCCTCCTTTCTTATCTGCATCCTAAACTCCTTTTCGGGATGCGTTGCAGGTCAGTGACTGCAATGGCTAGTGACTTAATCCTTGTAGAGGTAGATGGCAAGTGCAAATTTTAGATAACAATTTAATGACTCGGGATTATCGAATTACTGGACAAGCATGCTACATGGATATCCTGGGGTTTTTTTTGCATGTGTGTGTTTTTTTTTTTTCAAATCATCTTTTTATTTGGCTGCACTGGGTCTTAGTTGAGGCATCTGGTATTTTTAGTTGCACCATGCTCTTAGTTGTGGCTTGTGGGACCTAGTTCCTGACCAGGGATTGAACCCAGGTCCCCAGCATTGGGAGCACAAAGTCTTAGCCACTGGACCACCAAGGAAGTCCCTGCATGGATATTTTGGAGGAAGAAAACAAGAATCAAAAATTGTGATCAAAAAAATAAAAAATTCCTGACTCCAAGATTGCAGGGATTAAGGGAAGGAAACTGGCTAGTAAACTTCTAAAAGATAAAGAAGGGAGAGAGGCAAATGTGAGAAAGGAAATCTAAATACTCATAATGGTTAAAATCAAACATTAATTTAAAAAGTCAATGAATACTTCAAATTTTTTTTTTTTTCATTTTCACCCATGAAATTAACCAGAGATAGTGATTGTATCTGGAGAGGGCAATGGCAAGTCACTCCATTACTCTTGCCTAGAAAATCCCATGGACGAAGGAGCCTGGTAGGCTGCTGTCTATGGGGTCGCACAGAGTCAGACATGACTGAAGCGACTTAGCAGTGATTGTATCAGTTAGGAATTACATTTGGATAGCTAATAGAATCCCAGTGGAACAGAGGACACAGAAGCTTAGACAGATGAGTTTACTTTTCTTTCAGACAACATGAAGTACTGAGCTAGGCAACCCAGGGCTGGTGTGGTAGCTCCATGATCATAAAGAACCAAGGTTCCTTCTATGTTTCTGCTATGCCATTCAGAGCATGTGTTAGCTCGTTGGCAAGATAGCTGATGGACTTTCAGTCATCAGATAGTCTTATTAAGAAATCCAGATAAACAAGCCCCCCTCCACCCCCCACCAACAAGAAAAAGCTCAGAGAAATCCATTTTGGCCAAAGTTTGAAGAAGAGATCTGAAGGGGTAGACATATAAGCTGTTACAGTTCAGGTTGATGGTTTCAGACTTTCTTTAAAGGCTAAAATAGTGAACACTTACCATTAAGAAAAGTTTTTCCAGTATATGAGACCCTCCCAAACCAGAGACCTAGTGTGCCAAGGTCTGTCTAAACTGCTGAGACTGGATCAAGATAACAGAGGACCCCCTTCTTACCACTTCCTGGCTAGCAAGCAGGAGCCACCAAGAAGAGAGGTATGCTGCTGGGGAAGGAGATCAGTATGGAGAGACCCTCTGACATGCAGGAACCCAGGGAAGGCCCAAAGCTAAGGGTGAGTCAAGAATGTTGAGAGAAGCTCTCTGGAAAACCAACCCCCAACATAAGCACAAGATAACCGGAGAGAAATTTGAAGATACTGTGCGCTGAAGATAATGTTCAAATCCAGTTTAATTCCTGACTCTACAAACTCAGCCTCCTACATTAATGGTAGGAGAATGGACATGCTTATTACCAGGCATAAATATGACTTAACTTAGTCTTTGCTGTCTTATACAAGATGTCTGTCATTCAAAAAGTATGACACACACCTGCATAAAAAGTACAAAAAAATATAAAAAGTATATTAAGATGAAGCAATCAACAGAACAAAATTCATATGACCCAGGTGGTGAAACTATCAGAAAAAGTTAAATACTATAATTAATATATTAAAGTCTCCAAAGGAAAAGATAGACAATATATGTGAGAAGATGAGTACTTTTAGGTGAGAAGATGGAAACTAACAGCTAATGGAAATACTAAATACAAACAAAATGGTAATGAACATGAAGAATGCCTTTGACAGGCTCATCAGAAGACTTAATGCAACTGAGGAATGAGTTAGTAAGTTTGAAGATGTAAAAATAAAAATTACCTAAACTGAAACACAAAAAAAGATTGGATGAGGGAAAAATAGAGCATTTGAGAGCTTTGAGACAATATCAAACGGTCTAACATATGTGGTAATGTATATATTGTGGATTTACATTTGTAAAAGTAAAAGTATGATAATAGCAGAAAAGATGGGATGGAGGAATTGACATTAAACTGTTTTAAGGTTTACACATGACAAGTGAAGCAGAATTACAATATCTGAGTATTTAAATATATATTTATAGTAAATCATAGAGAAATCACTAAAAATTAGAGGTATAAATAATAAGCTGATAATGAAAATAAAATGGCATCACAAAAAATAAAAAGAAGAAAGAAAAAGAGAAAAATGAATATATAACAGATACAACAAATATTTTAAAATTTGCAAAATTGTAGATATCAATCCATACATACCCATGCTGCTGCTGCTGCTGCTAAGTCACTTCAGTCGTGTCCGACTCTGCGACCCCATAGACGGCAGCCCGCCAGGCTCCCCTATCCCTGGGATTCTCCAGGCAAGAACACTGGAGTGGGTTGCCATTTCCTTCTCCAATGCATGAAAGTGCAAAGTGAAAGTGAAGTTGCTCAGTTGTGCTGACTCTTAGCGACCCGATGGACTGCGGCCCACCAGGCTCCTTTGTCCATGGGATTTTCCAGGCAAGAGTGCTAGAGTGGGGTGCCATTGCCTTCTCCGATACATAACCATAAAGCTATGTAAATGTAAATAGTATAAACATACCAATTAAAGGATGGTGATTGTCAGATTGGATAAAAAAGCAGCACCCAACGATATGCTATCTACAGACAATCCAATTTAAATATAAAAGATGAAAAGTAAAAGCATGGAGAAAGATACATTATATAAACATTAGTTAAAACTGGAGTGCCTATATTAATATCAAAAAGACTTCAGAAAAAAGAATATTACCAGAGAAAAAGAGGGTCATTTTAAAATGTTAATGTCAAAATGTTTTTAGGACCTCATAATCCTAAAGATGTATACATCTAACAATAGAGCTTTAAAATATATGTAGCAAAAAAAAAAAAAAAACACTGAAAAGAGAAATAAGCAAATTCACAGTTATTCTTGGCTACTGCAACACTCCTCTCAGTAATTGATAAAGCATTATCAATTGATAAAGCAATTACTGAGAGGAGTGTTGAGGATATAGAAAGCTTGAACAGCATTCCCAGTCATCTTGAACAGTGTTCTCAGTCACCTTGACCTTGTTGAACACCTCACCCCAAACACCAGTTTGTGTATTCTTTTCAAGAACATATGAAACATTCACCAGAACAGACTATATTCTGAACAATAAAACAAACCTCAAGTAAAAAGATTTGAAGTCATACAAAGTATATGCTCTGACCATAATGGAGTTAAACCAGAAATCAATAACAAAAAGACATCTGGACAATCTGAACTGTTGAGAAAGTCTACAAAATGCTCTTAAACAATTCATGGGTCAAAGAAGTCTTTGACTATTTTTAATTGAACAATTGAGAATCACAACACATCAAAATCTGGGGGAGGCAGCTAAAGCTAGGCTTTAAGGGAATTATAAGTTATACATTCACATTTGAAAGAAGATGGTCCTTTATTTTTTGGCATGTGGGATCTTAGTTCCCTGACCAGGGATTGAATCCTTATCCCCTATGATGGAAACTTTGAGTTTTAACCCCAGTGTGTGTGTCTTAGTCACTCAATCGTGTCCAACTCTTTGCGATCCTATGGATTGTAGCCCACCAGACTCCTCTGTCCGTGGAATTCTCTAGGCAAGAATACTGGAGCAAGTAGCCATTCCCTTCCCTAGGGGATATTCCCAACCCAAGAATCAAACCCAGGTCTTCTGAATTGCAGGCAGATTCTTTACTGTCTGAACCACCAGGGAAACCCTTTAAAACTCTGACCTCCAGAGAATTCCCAAGAAGGATAGTCTTAAAAATTTAAGTTTTCACCTTATGAAACTATAAAATTAAGAGTAAACTAAGCCCAAAACAAACAGAGAAGAAAATAATGATAGTAAGAGCAGAAAAGAATGGACTTATAAATTTAAAAAGATAGAAATGATGAAACCAAAATTTGCTCTTTGAAAATATAAATAAAATTGAGTTACAGCTGGTAGAGCTTTCTCCTGTGTGCATAACAGCAATACAATTTCAATAATTTATTCATTTAACAAATATTTATTTATCACTTACTATATGCCAAGTACTATTTTAAATGCTTGGAGAACACCAGTGTTCAAAATAACAACAACAACAAATTTTTGGAGAGTACTTGGTGAAGTTGTTAGAATAATGGGATTAAATGCAAACAGTAGTTGCATCCTGATTTCAAAATGTTTTGTACTGTACACACCCTATCAATAGTTTCACTTTTGTAATAACTGAGTTTATAAGACTCCCAAAAGACAGAAACATAGTGTTCTCCCTACACACACACATTCACTCACACTCACATAAGTCCTCTTTTGATGTTAGAGAACAACTTGAGTTTAAGGTGAGGTCTGAGACAGTGAGACAGTGCACTAAATCGTGTCCGACTGTTGCAACCCCATGGACTGTAGCCTGCCAGGCTCCCCTGTCTATGGGGTTCTCCAGGTAAGAATACTGGAGTGAGCTGCCATTTCCTTCTCCAGGGTCAGGTCGAAAAGCCTATTAAGATTATCTATTTGCTATTCATCTCTGCATTTCAGTTTGAGAGGTTTCTATTGATATATGTTATAGCTCACCGATTCTCTTTTCAGTGGTGTCCACTCTACTGATATCCTATTAAAGGCATTCTTCATTGTTACAGTGTATTTGATTTCTACAGTTTCCTTTGGATTCTTAAGAGTTTTCATTTCTCTGTTTAAATTACTCTTTCATTTGTATGTTGTCTGCTTTTTCTGTCAGATCCTTTAGTTTATTAATCATGCTGCTGCTGCTGCTAAGTCACTTCAGTCATGTCTGACTCTGTGCGACCCCATAGACGGCAGCCTGCCAGGCTCCCCTGTCCCTGGGATTCTCTAGGCAAGAATACTGCAGTAGGTTGCCATTTCCTTCTCCAATGCATGAAAGTGAAAAGTGAAAGTGAAGTCGCTCAGTCGTGTCCGACTCTTTGCGACCCCATGGACTGCAGCCTAC
Source organism: Ovis aries (assembly GCF_016772045.2). NCBI lineage: Eukaryota > Metazoa > Chordata > Mammalia > Artiodactyla > Bovidae > Ovis > Ovis aries. The sequence continues at coordinate 52,006,822 of NC_056060.1, forward strand.
CAGGCTCCTCCATCCATGGGATTTTCCAGGCAAGAGTACTGGAGTGGGGTGCCATTGCCTTATTTTAAATTCTTGTTTAATCCCAAATGTGTGTGATGGCTGAGTCTAATTCTGATGCTTACTTTGCTTTTCAGAGTGTACTTTCCCTTCCCTCTTAACAGTCTACCATTAGCCTTCTAATTTTTTGTTGAAAGCTGGACATGGTATATTGGGTAACAGGGAATGAGGTAAACAGGGCTTTGGAGTGTGGTTTCTTTATTATATGGCTATGAGTTAGACTGTGTTTAATTTTGCTATAGCTGTAGGTTCCAGAGGCTTCAAATTCCTCTCATGTTTTTGTCTCATGTTGTCTTTGGATTCCCTACAAATCCATTGTTAGACAGAGGGAGTGTTTTCATGTATTTGTGAGGAGGATGGCCATCTTCCCATCTTACTCCCCTGCCATCTTCTGTCTCCCAGAGTGAGTGTTTTGGAGGACTTCAGCTGCAGTCAGCTGTTATACACTGGAGCATTGTTGGTGTGGTGATAAAATGTGGGAAAGGGAAAGCATTCTATGATTTTATGATTAAATCTTTCAGTAGAGCTGTGTCCCTGGGCTATGACCTTCACAAATATTTCTTAGATCCCATTTTGTCCACTTAGATGAGACAGGAAGGCTGGAGGAGGCTGGAGGCAGAGAGATATCCTTGCCCCAGGTGAAATAAGGTGCTGGTGAAATCTTTTCCTCTGGAAAGTAGGTCTTTATTGCAGAGAAGGCTCTAGACATATTTCCAGAGGGTTGAATATTAAACTGTGAAATGCTTCTTCTCCTCAATCCCCTGTTGGAGCCATGGGAGGCCATTCTTGGTTTTTCATTGTGAGAACCTGCTGAGATTACTGGAGGCAAAACCTATGGAAGTGTGGGGACCTCTCTCATACTGCAGTCCCCACTAGTTTCACTGACATTAATTCATACTCAGTCTCTAGAAATCCATAAAAATTAAAATTTAATTATTCCTAATTCATGGCTTCAGGGGCTCCTGGTCCAGATAAGCAGGTCTTGATTGTGACTCTCTGTATTTACCTCTCCAGATTTCAGGGTGGTGGGTTGCCCTTTGACCTCAGCTGTATGATAAATGCAAGAAAAGTCATTAGTTTCAAGTTTACCCAGCTTTATGTGGTAGTCAGGAGGGAAGTGAAAACTTCCAAGTTTTTATATTTTGGAGCTTAAACTACTATTTAAGCAGACATTGCAACACAAGATGGACTTTAATTTGATAACACAGACTAAGCCAAGTTCACAGACTGCTGCTGCTGCTGCTACTTCAGTCGTGTCCGACTCTGTGCGACCCCATAGGCGGCAGCCCACTAGGCTCCCCCGTCCCTGGGATTCTCCAGGCAAGAACACTGGAGTGGGTTGCCATTTCCTTTTCCAATGCATGAAAGTGCAAAGTGAAAGTGAAGTCGCTGAGTCGTGTCCGACTCTTCACGACCCTATGGACTGCAGCCTACCAGGCTCCTCCATCCATGGGATTTTCCAGGCAAGAGTACTGGAGTGGGGTGCTATCGCCTTCTCCGAGTTCACACTCTAACTACCTTAAATTTTTTTTAAATTTTAGTTTTGACAAGATTTCTATAATTGTCATCTCTAAAATCAATGTATTTGACTGATTTCTCTGACCCATTCCTGTTCTTAAGTTCTTCCATTTAAAACGGACATCACTGTCTTAACTTGCCAGTAAAATAAACATGACCAACATCCTGCCATTATATATCTACTCTCTTTTTGGTTGTGGCCCATGTCTTTATTCCTTCAGGTTACCAGCAGCTTCTGTGGGCCACCCACAGTGGTTATTAGTCAGTAATTATGCACCGTGACGGTGCCTCCCATTGGTGAGGACGTAGGCGGTCATCAGCCCTGTACAACATGCAGTGAGGTTGTAATATGTTCTGTGTAAGGAAAGTGCCTTTGGTCTCATGTCTTACAGAGGTGCTTAGTTGCTCAGTTGTGTCCGACTCTTTGTGACCCCAGCGACTGTAGCCCACCAGGTTCCTATGTCCATGAGGATTCTCCAGGCAAGAATACTGGAGTGGGTTGCCATGCCCTCCTCCCCGGGATCTTCCCAACCCAGGGGTTGAACCCAGATCTCCCGCATTGTCTTACATAGGAGTTTGCCGTATTTCTCAGTAAACAGTTTCTATATTTCAACTTGGTTCCAAATTCCACTAAGCCCACACTTCGTCCCTTGAGGGGAATCTTGGGCTCCTAACAGATTGCAAAGGCTTTGCACCATGATACATTTGGAACTCCCGCCTGCCTCCTTTAAACCTATGGTGTAGCCCTTCTGCCAGCCTCTCAAGAAACTCAGTAGTGAATGGGTACTGCTGCGTCCAATGGGAAGCGGCGACATTGCGCGTAGTCAAGGTTCGGGCGGGCACTCCTCGGTGGCGGTTGCTGGGAAACCGCGTAGATACCAGAGAGCCCTGCTGGTGTTTAGGTTTGCCGCTGGCGGTTGTAGCCGCCCGAGAGGGAGAAGGGGAGTTTCGTCTGCCGAGATGGTAAGCATGCCGAAACTACTCTGTTGTCTATTGATTTAATTCTAGTTTAGAGCCAGCCTGCTTCTAAAAAAGGATTTGAAGTGCCTAATCTGGGAATTAAATGGGAAAACCGTATCTCAGAGACCTCAGGTGCTGCTGTTTAAGCGACGCGCGTGCTGGCTGTCGCCCACCCCCGCCCCGCCCTTCATTAGATCTGCCCGGCAAAAAATTTTACTTCCCATGTTTCTGGAAATTTGGGAGATGTTTAAGAACTGCTGAACAAATGAGTGGAAATAAAGCTCCAGGAGAGAGCGAATGAATAAATAGCGGGTTGACTTATTTAATGTGTATTAGAAAAACGTGAGCAGCTTTTGAACCGCACTTCACGGCCAAGGGGGAAACAGTAGAGGATGGAATGAGGATAGTGCTAGAGAGCTGGGTATGTAGAACTCACCCGCGCGTCTTAGAATTCTAATATGGCTGTTTATTGGCTGAGGAAACTTGAGTCAAGTTGCTTTAACTTTCCATGCCTCATCTATAAGATGGGGAACACAAATAGTACCTGCTTCATTAATACATCTTAAAAAATTTTTTTTTGATCTACCACATTGCTTTTTTGTTATGTCTCTGAATTTGGAGAGGAAGCCAAACGCCTTTCGTTTATTACAGTTTCATTTGTTTCTGGGGCTATATCAATGTATTGTTACAAATTAGATCCTGGAATACCAAAGTATGCTTTTTGTTTGTTTTGTTTTCCCTTCTCTATTTTAGGCTTCCGAAAGGAGAACTTTGAGCTTCAGTGAAAGTCATCAGAAATTAGTAGATATAAACTATTGCAAAAAATTGCATGTCGAGGCACTACAAAGGCTACAGAATCAAACCAGGGACCAAATGGTGCAGAATGAGAATGTTGACCGGGCTGAGCGCAAAAGGTTCCTCAGATTATTACAGGATGAACAATTTGAGTTGGATATGGAAGAGGCCATTCAAAAGGTAAGTTTTACTATTCATTCTCACATCATTTTTCTCTTCATTTTCTCTTTGGAAACAATGAAAGCCAACTGTTAATACTGGAATGGAGCAGATAGGATAAACATCAGGCAAAGGATGCCTCCCTGTGAGTCAGCCCAGTGTAGTGGTAAAAAGCTGGGGTTTTGGAGCTAGTGTGCCTTTGAGTCCTGGTACTGGATATGTTAGCTATGGAACCTTGCTTTTACTAAGTAAGTTGCTTTTACTTTGTCTGCCTCCTTGAGAAAATAAGAATAATAATAGTACCTACATCATAGGATTGTTTTAATAATCAGTTAGTACTATTTTAAGAATTAATATAGGCAAAGCTCTTAGAATAGTGCCTGGAAGAGTAAGCACTCAGGATTTTTTTTCCTTAAATGTGAAATCTCTAATTACTGACTTCCATGCTTTAAATCTAGTTCTGTTGCCTTCCATAAAATTCTAAAGACAAAAATTTAAGAACACCTGTTTTGAATTTGCAGACATTAAACATGTATTTTAAGTGGTAGAAAATGAACACATATATTAGCTATGAATTTACTTTGTCTGGAACTTCTCTGGCAGTCCAATGATTTAGACTCCATGCCCCGAATGTAGGGGACATGGATTTGATCCCTGGTTGGGGAACTAGGATGCTACAAAATGCTGCCAAAAAAAAATAAAGAAAGAAAGAAAGAATTACAGTGTAATATGTTTAAGTATGTAACTACTAAAGTTTGGAGACAGCTTTTGAGTGGAAATTTCTGAATATTTTAAGGGATGAGGGAGGTAGAAAAAGGGAAACCAACAAGAAAATAAGGAGTTCTTATAAATGTGAAAAAGTTATCAGATATTTATGTATTCTTTTAGTGTCTGCTGTATGGTCAACATTTTGTAAGATTTCAGTTCAGTCACTCAGTCATGTCCGACTCTTTGCGACCCCATGAATCGCAGCATGCCAGGCCTCCCTGTCCGTCACCAACTCCCGGAGTTCACTCAGACTCGTGTCCATTGAGTCAGTGATGCCATCCAGCCATCTCATCCTCTGCCGTCCCCTTCTCCTTCTGCCCCCAATCCCTCCCAGCATCAAAGTCTTCCAATGAGTCAACTCGTCACATGAGGTGGCCAAAGTACTGGAGTTTCAGCTTTAGCATCATTCCCTCCAAAAGAAATCCCAGGGCTGATCTCCTTCAGAATGGATTGGTTGGATCTGCTTGCAGTCCAAGGGACTCTCAAGAGTCTTCTCCAATACCACAGTTCAAAAGCATCAATTCTTCGGTGCTCAGCCTTTTTCACAGTCCAACTCTCACATCCATACATGACCACAGGAAAAACCATAGCCTTGAGTAGATGGACCTTTGTTGGCAAAGTAATGTCTGCTTTTCAATATGCTGTCTAGGTTGGTCATAACTTTCCTTCCAAGGAGTAAGCGTCTTTTAATTTCATGGCTGCAGTCACCATCTGCAGTGATTTTGGAGCCCCCCAAAATAAAGTCTGACCCTGTTTCCCCATCTATTTCCCATGAGGTGATGGGACCGGATGCCATGATCTTCGTTTTCTGAATGTTGAGCTTTAAGCCGACTTTTTCACTCTCCACTTTCACTTTCATCAAGAGGCTTTTGAGTTCCTCTTCACTTTCTGCCATAAGAGTGGTGTCATCTGCATATCTGAGGTTATTGATATTTCTATATTATAAGGTATAGGGAATGGCAAAAACAAGTTTTAAAAGTGGTATTCATCCTTCTGAGTTTCAAATTTCAGAAGCTTAGACATGACTTTTTAACCCTGGGCAAGAATATTCTTAGGGATTAGATTTTTTCCCCCATTCTTTTTATTCTTATTTTTTCTTTAGAAAATCCCAGGTATTGTATCAAGTCTCTCTTGCGTACTTCAGTATACATCTTATAAAATATGGATTTTTTAAAAACATAGCAGCATAATGCCACTATCTTACCTAATAAAATTATCAATAAATAAATTCTAGACATCATTTAATACCATTCCATAGTCAAATTTCTGTGATTGTGTTAAAAGACAGATTTTACAATTCAGTCAAGATCCAAACAAGGTTCATACAGTATATTTGGTTATGTCGGATCCCTCTTAATCTAAAACAGCCCTTCCTTTGTACTTTATTTCTTAAACTTCATGCTTTTAACTTGTTTTTAACATGTGTTTAACTTGCTCGGTCTGTTGTTTAATAGGATATCCCACCTTCTGTATTTATTTGTTTGCTTTCTCAATAGTTCCTTTACTTTGTTCCTCTATCTCTTATCTTTCCTTTAAATGAAAGTTAGCCCTAAAGGCGTGATTAGATTTCAGTTTAGTTGCTCAGTCTTGTCCGACTCTTTGCGACCCCATGGACTGTAGCACACCAGGCTTCCCTGTCAATCACCAACTCTTGGAGCTTGCTCAAACTCATATCAACCATCTCATAATAGATTTATGTACAACTTTTTGGCAGTCACTCTATGGTGGTGCTATCCTTGATCTTGTAATCCACTGCTGCTGCTGCTGCTAAGTCGCTTCAGTTGTGTCTGACTCTGTGCGACCCCATAGACGGTAGCCTACCAGGCTCCCCTGTCCCTGGGATTCTCCAGGCAAGAACACTGGAGTGGGTTGCCATTTCCTTCTCCGATGCATGAAAGTGAAAAGTGAAAGTGAAGTTGCTCAGTCGTGTCAGACTCTTAGCGACCCCATGACTGCAGCCTACCAGGCTCCTCCGCCCATGGGATTTTCCAGGCAAGAGTACTCGAGTGGGTCGCCAGTGCCTTCTCCCTGTAACCACTAGCTGGTGCTAATGTTGATCAGTGGATTTAGAGAGACAGCCTGGTTCCTCTGTTGTAAAGATCCCCACCAAACTTGAATCTGTGGTTTCACCAATGAATCTTTTTTCTTTATTAGGGGTTGCAAAACACTGATTTTTAAATTTTGTTGTTTAAAAACAACAACAAAGGGTAATTTAGTACCCTGAAATACAGTTTTTACTTGAAAGGGAGATCAATAGTTAATTATCAGAGTAAGAATTGGTATCCTAGTTACTTCCATTGGTGTATGCCTGTGTTGTTTTTTAAAATTTTGTTTTCTTTAGCTTTGGACTTTTTCTCATTTTAAAATTATCTCTATGGACTCATGGATCTCTTTTTTAAATTATCTCTATGGACTCGTGGGTCTTTATATACTTGATTTAATTGTATTTATTTTTCATTTTCATGCTCAAATTGTCTTACCTTTGGCCAGTGGATGCCTTTTTGTTGCTCTGTGTCCCTTTGACAAGACTTCCTTAATCTGTGGTAGCTTCCTTGCTTTTTGTCAGGGCAAAATGTTATAGCCTAGGGATGGTTAATTTTATGTGTCAACCGGACTGGGCCATGGGGTGCCCAGATATTTGGTCAAACATTATTTTGGGGGTTTTTAGATGAGATTAACATTTAAATTAGTAAACTGGGTAAAGCAGATTTGCCCCCTAGTGTGGGTGAGCTTCATCTAATCAGTGAAGGCCTGACTAGAACAAAAAAGCCAAGTGAGAGGAAATTCCTCCTCCCTGATTGCCTTCCAGCTGGATTATTCACATTTTTCCTGTCTTCACACTTGGACTGAAATATCAGCTCAAGTCTCAAGCCTAAAATCCTTCTGACAGGAGCTACACCACTGGCTCTCTGGCCTTTGAACTTAGACTAAAACTAAAGCAACTGGGTGTCCTCATCCAGCTTTCCAACTCACCCTGCAGGTCTTGGGACTTGCCCATTTCCAAAACTGCTCGAGCTGATTCCCTATTATATTGTTTCTGTTTCTCTGGAAAACTAATAAAAGGCTCATCTTATAAATTTCTTTATTTGCACCTGGAATTGGCCATTGTACTAAGGAATTCTGTTATTTTTTAGTGGAAATAATATTTAGAGACAAGTTGGGTTTAGATATGCTTATTATTCTTGGGTGTTAGATGTGCTTATTATTGTATTGGTTCCAGGTGTTTTCAGCAGATAGAACTTGGGAATAGGTGTATTTTTAACTTTCTGAGATAAAGTTAGGCTTATGGAATAGTTGCAAAAATAGTATTAAAAAATCCTGTATCCCCTTAACCTGAGTTCCCTTTATATTAACGTCTAATATAATCATAGGATAATTACCAAAATGAAGAAATTAGCCTTGGCACAGTACTGTTAACTGAATTGTGAGATTTATTCAGATTTCATCAGGTTTTCCACTGACATCTTTTTTTGTGTTCCAAGACCACAAGTTTCATTTAGTTGTCAGGTCTCTTTGGTCTCCACCAATCTTAGTCTCCTCCATTCTATCAGAATTCCTCCCTTTTTCTTGCCTTTCCTGACCTTGACTATTTTGAATACTATAGTTTTTTTTGTTATGTTAGTTTTTCTGTTGCTGTGTATCAAATTACCACAAACTTTGCAGCTGAAAACAACACTCATTTGTTGCCTCCCAGTTTCTGTTGGTCAGAGTCCAGATGTGGTGTAGCTGGATTGTCTGCTTGGTCTCACAAGGCTAAAAGCAAGGTGTTGCTGGGATGCATTTTCATATGGAACTTGGGGCCTCTTCTCAGCTCACTTACTTAGCAGAGTTCGTGTTCTTGTAGTTGTAAGACTGAAGTTTTCATCTCCCAGAGGTTGCTGACATTCCCTGCCACATGACCCTTCTCTACACATGCAGTTTACTTACTTTCTGACACCAGAAGGTATTCCAGACTCAGCCTATTCTTTCCTTGCCTTGGAATCAGCCAGTTCTCCAAGGAGACTTGGTTCTTTTCATTGAAGAATGATATTTAGAAACCAAGGTCTGAATGATAGATGTGCTCATTTTTAGTGTGACACTGTAAGGGGAAAGAACTAGAAAATAACCATACACACACATCTGTGTTTACATTTATGTCTGTGTCTATCTGCATGTGTTTATTAATAAAACAAGCCATGAGTCTGTGTTGGTACTGCTGACTCCAGTCTGCCTCTACAGGGGTCACTTTTGTCTTTCCCCTTTTGTTATTTATTTGTAATTGCATTCTCCCAACAAAAAGAAATCTGGCTCTCATTATCTGTAATATATTTACTTATTACTTCAACTTCAGAATACAGATAGTTTCAGAATTGCTAATCTGCACCCTTGTGAACAGCAAATTTACTTACTATATTATAGATTTGGGTACAGTTCTTTGTGTCTTTCGCTTTGTCAAACACTTTTTTACAGTTATTTTGGTCCTCTTCTGCCTTTCTACTTCATTGTGGTTATTTGATTGATTTTTATTTGTTTTGTGATTGTTTTTAATACAATTAATTTGTTATAGTCAACATTCATTGTTCTCCCCACATCTGATTTTTTTTTTTTTTTTTAATGTTGAACTAGTTACACATCCTTGGGAAGGTGCAAAGATAGTGTGGGAGTACTGTCTGCTGGCTCCTGGACAGTTTCTTTCATTGATCACATCTTGTATAACTGTACTGCAATATCAAGTCCTGGAAAGTGGCATTGCTGTATTATGCTTATGTACTTCTGTGTCATTTTATCAAAGGTATACATTTATGCAACCACCACCTCATTCAAGAAACAGCTATTCCATTCCCACAAGACCTCATTCATGATACCCCATTATAGTCACATTCTTCCTTCAGTCCCCACTATGCCAGCAATCACTAATTTGTTCTCCATCTTTATAATTTTGTTATTTCAAGAATGTTATTAAAAAATGTTGTGTAAACAGTCATGCGTGATTACATATATATATGGAATCATATGTCTGTCACTTTTGAATAGGCTGTTTTTATTCCACATCATGCTCTTGAGATTCATTTTTTAAAATATTTATTTTTGATGATTAGTATACAGTATTGGTTTGATTTGTCATACTATTAACCATTGGTGTATGTATATCCCCTCCTTCTTGAATCTCCCTCCCATCCCCTGCCCATTCCCAACCCTCTAGGTTATTACAGAGCCCCAATTTGAGTTCCCCCAAGTCATACAGCAAATTCCTGTTGGCTACCTATTTACATATGTTAGTGTATATGAATCCATGCTAATCTCTCCATTTATCCAACCCGCTCCCTCTCCTACCTCACCCTTATCCTTAAGTATGTTCTCTATATCTGCATCTCCAATGTTCTCTATGTAAGCAGTCTCCAATGCTGCTCTAACAGATTCATCAATACTATCCTTCTAGATTCCATATATATGTGTTAATATATGATATTTGTTTTTCTCTTACTTATATTACTTCTCTCTGCATAATAGGTTCTAGGTTCATCCACCTCATTAGAACTGACTCAAATGTATTCCTTTTATGGCTGAGTAATATTCCATTATATATATGTACCATAGCTGTTGCTGCTTTTTTTTTGGAGTGGGGCACTTTATTTTTTAATGGAAGGATAATTGCTTTACAGAATTTTGTTTTTTTTGGTCAAACATCAACAAGAATCAGCTCTAGGTATACCCATGTCCCTCCTCCCGAACCTCCTCCCATTTCCCTCCGCATCCCACCCTTCTAGATTGTCGCAGAGCCCCTGTTGGAGTTCCCTGAGTCATATAGCAAATTCCTGTTGGCTATCCATTTTATATATGGTATCGTAAGTTTCCATGTTACTCTCTCCATACTCTCCCTTCTTCCCTTCCCCCGTGTCCATAGGTCTGTTCTCTATGTCTGTTTCCCCATTGCTGTCCTGCAAATAAATTCATCAGCACCATCTTTCTAGATTCCATATGTATGTGTCAGTATATTGATGTTTATATTTCTCTTTTTGACTTACTTCACTCTGTATAATAGGCTCTAGGTTTGTCCACCTCATTAGAGCTGACTCAAATGTGTTCCTTTTGATGGCTGAGTAATATTCCATCATATATACGTACCACAGCTTCTTTATCCATTCATCTGTCAGTAGACATCTAGGTTGATTCTGTGTTTTGTCTATTGTAAATGGTGCTGCAATGAACATTGGGGAACATGTCTCTTTTTCAGTTTTGGCTTCTTCAGGGTATGTGCCTAGAAGTGATATTGCTGGGACATATAGTGGTTTTTGAAAAGTGGAAAGTGAAAGTTGCTCAGTTGTGTCTGACTCTTTGTGACCCCGTGGACTGTACAGTCCATGTGACCTCATGGACTAAGTCTATGGAACTTTCCAAGCCAGAATACTCGAGTGGGTAGCCTTTCCCTTCTCCAGGGGATCTTCCCAACCCAGGGATCGAACCCATGTCTCCCACATTGCAGGTGGATTCTTTACCAGCTGAGCCACAAGGGAAGCCCAAGAATACTGGAGTGGGTAGCCTGTCCCTTCTTCAGTAGATCTTCCCGACCCAAGAATTGAACTGGAGTCTCCTGCATTGTAGGTGGATTCTTTACTAACTGAGCTATCAGGGAAGCCCTATGGTGGTTTTACTCCTAGTTTTTTAAGGGGTCTCCATACTGTCTATATCAGTTTACATTCCCAACAGCAAGTAGGAGGGTTCCATTTTCTCCACACCCTCTCCAGCACTTGTTTGTGGATTTTTTGATTATGGCCACTCTGTCTGGAGTGAAGTGATATCTCATTGTAGTTTTGATGTGCATTTCGCTAATCATGAGTGATGTTGAACATCTCTTCATATGTTTATTAGCCATCTGTATGTCTTCTTTGGAGAAATGTCTGTTTAGGTCTTTTTCCCACTTTTTGGTTGGGTTTGTTTTTCTGGTATTGAGTTGTATGAGCTACTTGTATATTTTATAAATTAATTCTTTGTAAGTTGTTTCATTTGCTATTATTTTCTCCCATTCTGAGGGTTATCTTTCCAACTTGTTTATGAAGGTGAAAGCTTTTTCCATGTAAAAGCTTTTAAGTTTAATTAGGTCCATTTATTTATTTTTGTCTTTATATCCATTATTCTAGAAGGTAGGTCATAAAGAATCTTGCTATGATTTATGTCATGCAGTGTTCTGCCTATATTTTCTTCTAAGAGTTTTATAGTTTCCGGATCTTACATTTAGGTCTTTAATCCGTTTTGAGTTTATCTTTGTGTATGGTATTAGGAAGTGTTCTAATTTCATTCTTTTGCATGTAGTTGTCCAGTTCTTCCAGCACCACTTATTGAAGAGACTATCTTTTTCCCCATTGTATATTTTTGCCTCCTTTGTTAAAGATAAGGTGCTCGCATGTGCATGGGTTTATCTCTGGGCTCTCTAGCCTAGCTCATTGGGCTATTCTTCTATTCTTCTTTCTCAAGATTGCTGTGGCTATTTGGGGCCTTTTATATTTTCATACAAATTGTGAAATTTTTTGTTCTAGTTCTGTGACAAACGCCATTGGTAAATTGTTAGGATTGCATTGAATTTGTAGATTGCTTTTGGTAGTATAGTTATTTTCACAATATTGAGTCTTCCAACCTAGGAGCATGGAATATCCCTCCATCTGTTTATGTCATCTTTGATTTCTTTCATCAGTGCCTTATAGTTTCTGTATATAGCTCTCTCATCTCCTTAGATAGGTTTATTCCTAGTTATTTTATTCTTTTAGTTGCAATGGTAAATGGGATTGATTCCTTAATTTCTCTTTCTGATTTTTTAGTTGTTAGTATATAGGAATGCAAGTGATTTCTGTGTATTGATTTTGTATCCTGTGACTTTACTAAATTCACTGATTAGTTCCAGTAATTTTGTGATAGTATCTTTAGGGTTTTCTACATACAGTATCATGTCGTGTAAATAGAGTTCTACTTCTTCCTTTCCAATCTGGATTCCTTTTATTTCTTTCTTGTCTCAGATTGCTGTGGCTAGGACTTCCAAAACTGTTGAATAATAGTGGCAAGAGTGGGCATCTTTGTCTTGTTCCTGATCTCAGAAGGAATGCTTTCAGTTTCTACCCATTGAGAATAATGTTTGCTCTGGGTTTGTTGAATATGGCCTTTATTAGGCTAAGGTAGAGTCCTTGTATGTCCATTTTTTGAAGAGTTTTTATCATAAATGCATGCTGAATTTTGTCAAAATGTTTTTCTGCTGGAGGTTATCATATGATTTTTATCTTTTAATTTGTTAATATGGTGTATCACATTGATTGATTTGCATATATTGAAGAATCCTTGCATACCTGGGATAAACCTGACTTGATCATGGTCTATGATCGTTTTTATGTTTTGTTAAATTCTTTTTGCTAGAATTTCATTGAGGATTTTTGCATCTATATTCATCAGTGATATTGGCCTATACTTTTCTTTTTTCATGATATCTTTGTTTGGTTTTGGTATCAGTGATTGTGGCCTTGTAGAATGAGTTTGGAAGTATTCCTTCCTCAGCAATTTTTGGAAAGAGTGTCAGAAAAATAGGCATTAGCTGTCATCTAAATGTTTGATAGAATTCCCCTGTGAAGCTGTCTGGCCCTGGGCTTTTGTTTTTTGGGAGATTTTAAATCACAGTTTCAATTTCAGTGTTTGTAATTGGCTTGTTCATAATTTCTGTTTCTTCCTGGTTCAGTCTTGGGAGGTTGATCATTTCTAAGAATCTGTCCATTTCCTCTAGGTTGTCCCATTTTATTAACATTTAGTTGCTCATAGTACTCTCTTATGATCCATTATATTTCTGTGTTGTCTATTGTAACCTCTCCTTTTTAATTTCTAATTTTGTTGATTTTTCTCCCTTTTTTTTCTTGATAAGTCTGGCTAATGGTTTGTCAATTTTGTTTATCTTCTCAAAGAACCAGCTTTTAGTTTTATTAATCTTTACTATTGTTTCCTTCATTTCTTTTTCATTTATTTCTGCTCTGATCTTTATGATTTGTTTCCTTTTGTGACTTTGTGGGTTTTTTTCTTCTTTTTCCAGCTTCTTTAGATATAGAGTAATCTATTTGATGTTTTCTTGTTTCTTGAGATAGGATTGTATTGCTATAAACTTCCCTCTTAGAACTGCTTTTGCTGTATCCCATAGGTTTTGGGTCATCCTGTTTTCATTGTCATTTGTTTCTAGGAATCTTTTGATTTCCCTTCTTATTTCTTTAGTAACCTCTTTGTTATTCAGTAGTGTATCGTTTAATAGTTACGTGTTTGTGTTTTTTTGCATTTTTTCCCCCTGTAGTTGGTATCTAGTCTCATAGCGTTATGATCAGAGAAGATGCTTGATATGATTTCAATTTTCTTAGATTTATTGCTGCTTGATTTGTGGCCCAAGATGTGGTCTGTCCTGGAGAATGTTCTATGTGCATTTGAGAAGAAAATGTATTCTTCTGCATTTGGATGGAAAGTCTTGAAGATAGCAATTAGGTCCATTTGGTCTAATGTTTCACTCAAGGTTTGTATTTCTTTATTGATTTCCTATTTTGATGATCTGTCTACTGGTGAAAGTAGGGTGTTAAAGTACCCTAATATTATTGTGTTACTGTCGATTTCCCCTCGTATGTTTGTTAGTATTTGCCTTATGTATTGAGTATTGGCCTTATATATTGTTAGTATTTGCCTTAGTATTGAGGTGCTCCTGTGTTGGATGCATAAATATTTAAAATTGTTATGTCTTCTTCTTGGATTGATCCTTTGATCATTATGTAGTATCCTTCTTTATTGCTCATAATATTCTTTATTTTAAAGTCTACTTCATCTGAAATAAGAATTGCCACTCCAGCTTCTTTTTTATTTCCATTTGCATGGAATATCTTTTTTCCATCCTTTTACTTTCAGTCTGTATGTGTCTGTAGGTCTGAAGTGGGTCTCTTGTAAGCAGCAAATATATGGATCTTGTTTTTATATCCATTCAACCAGTCTGTATCGTTTGGTTGGTGCATTTAATCTGTTTACATTTAAAGTAGTTATTCATATATATGTTCCTGTTGGCATTTTCTTAATTGTTTTGGGTTTGTTTTTGTAGGTCTTTCCTTTTTCTTGTGTTTACTGCCTATATAAGTCCCTTTAGTATTTGTTGTAAAGCTGGTTTGGTGGTACTAAATTCTCAATTTTTGCTTGTCTGTGAAGCTTTAGGTTTCTCCATCCGTTTTGAGTGAGATCCTTGCTGGGTAGAATATCTTGGTTGCCGATTTTTTTTCTTGCAGTACTTTAAATATATCCTGCTATTCCCTGCTGGCCTGCAGAGTTTCTGCTGAAAGATCTCCTGTTAATTGTATGGGTTTTCCATTGTATGTTACTTGTTGCTTTCCTTCACTGCTTTTAATATTCTTTCTTTGTGTTTAATCTCTGTTAGCTTGATTAGTATGTGTCTCAATATGTCTCTCCTTAGGTTTATTCTGTTAAAGGACTCTGCACGTCTTGGACTTGATTGACTATTTCCTTTCCCATGTTGGGGAAGTTTTCAGCTATAATCTCTTCAAACATTTTCTCAGTTCCTTTCTCTTTGTCTTCTTCTGGGACCCCTATAACTCAAATGTTTGTGCGTTTAATATTGTCCCAAAGGTCTCTTGAGTCTATCCTCAATTTGTTTTTTTCCTTTTCCTTTATTCTATTCTTCAGCAGTATTTCCACCATTCTCTTTTACAGCTCACTTATCTGTTCTTCTGCCTCAGTTATTGTACTGTTGATTCCTTCTAGAGTATTTTTAATTTCAATAATTGTGCTGTTCATCTCTGTTTACTTATTCTTTATTTCTTCTGTGTACTTGGTAATTGTATTAATTGTGTTGATTGTTTCTTTTATTTTCTCCATTTTACTTTCAAAGCTTGGAACATCTTTACTATCATTATTCTGAATTCCTTCTCAGGTAGTTTGCTCGTTTCCTCTTCGTTTATTTGGTCTTGTGAGTTTCTACCTTGTTCCTTCATTTGTGCTATATTTCTCCTTTTATTTATTTGTTTACTTTCTAACTTACTCAGTTTGAGGTCTCCTTTCCCCAACGTTTAGGGTTGTATTCTTCTGCCCTTGGTTTTTGCCCTCGGAGGGAAAGGTTGGTTCAGTGGTTTGTGTGGACTTCTTTTTTGAGGTGATCTGTACCTGTGTTCTAGTGGGAGGAGGTGAGGTTTTCTCTTCAGCTGGGCAGGGCTGTGTGAGGTATATTTTGGAGTGTCTGTGGGACTCCTGTATGCTGGTGATTGTTTTTGTCTTGCTTGTTGTTTGCGTGAAGTGTCCTGCAGTGGATGTTGCCAATAGCTGCGTGATACCAGACTTTGTGTACAGGTGTCGAAGTTCTCAGTAATTAATACCCCTGGGGTTAGGAGTTCTCTGGCATTCTGGAATCTTGGACCCAGTGCTCTCACCTCAGTGGTTCAGGTTTGATCTTTGGTTGAGGGACAGGGGCTCCCTAAGTTGTTTATCATGGTGTTAAAAGGGGTTAAAGCAAACACACCAAAACAAAAAGTAAAACATGACATGAAATGAAAGGTAGATGGTCAGTACAGCATCAGACATGTAACTAAAAAAATAATGGAACATTTACACCCTCTTACACACACAGAGATAAATAGCCAAAGTATTCTAAAGAAAAGAGAGTACAGGAGATTGACTTTGTGAGCAAAGGAAACCAAAAGTGATATCAGCCAATTGAAAGTAGAGCTCACTAACACTCAATCCAGAAAACTGGAGCCTGAGCAGAGTGCCAACTGGGGAATGTAGCAAAGAGAATACAACAATTTAACTTACATGGTGAAACAAGAAAGAGTGGAGGAAAAAAAGAGGAGAAAGAAAAAAGAGAAAAGAAATGGGTGGGAGAGGAAGTTAAAAAACAGAAAAGCAAAGATAAATAGATGTATATGAAAAAGATTTATATATATTCAGGAATAGCTGTAGCTATAAGAAAAACAGAACTAAGACAAAGTAAAAAAAAACACACAAAAGGAAAAAAATCTTAAAGAAAAAAAATTTTTAACAAGAGAAAAACTCCACAGCACCACAAAAGGCTAACATGAAGACAGAAATATGTAGGAGAAATGAACAAAGTGACTTAAAGGAGAAAAAAGGAAAGAAAATTCTATGGGGTTGAATTCGTGTCCTGTGGTGGTTTCCTGGTTAGGGGGGCTTGTGTCTGTGTTCTGCTTGATGGAGCTGGATCTCATCTCTCTGCAGGGCAGCAGAGTGTCTAGTAGTAGTTTTTGGGGTGTCTGTGGATTCAGTATGACGTTGGACAGTCCTCCTGGCTTTGGCAGTGTTAGACATGTCTGTTTCTCCAGCCATGTCGAAGTGGCCCTCAGCATATCCTCACTGCTGCCAGGTCCCTACTTGTCCCTTGAATTTTTGCTGGAGCTTCTTCACGCTGGTCCTGCCCTGCACTGCAGGCTGATGCTTGCTAGGCAGGGGCTTGCATGGCACTTTTCTCAGCTCCCCAAACTTGCGCTCTGCATCGCAGAAACTTGTGTGGGTTTCGTTCCACACCCTGAGCCCGCCCTCTGCACCTCAGGACTTGTGTGCCTTTCTCTTGGCACCCTGGGCCTGCCTGCTGTGCTGCAGAGGTTTGTGTGTGCTTCTGTCAGCAGCCTGGGCCAACCCTCTGCACCTCAAGGTTTGTGTGCTCTTCTCTTGGCACCTTGGCCCCACGTTATGTGCCGCTGGGCTTCTGTGTACTTCTTGGCTCCCTGAGCCTGTCGTCTGGTCGGGGTCAGGGTCTGTGAGCTGCTTATGGGCTGAGAAATGCAGCTCTCTGAATTCTGCCCTCTAGGTCCGCCACTTTGCCCAGCTCTCCAAGATTCTGCAGTTCCCCCTTGGTCTCGCCTGTGAGGGAGCTTCCCAGTGCACAGAAACTTTTCCTCCTTCACGACTCCCTCCCTTCCTCTGGGCACAAGCTCCCATCTTGAAGTTCTCCATCTCTTCTGTTTTTATGTCTTTGTTCTCTGCCCTACCTCATTCCAGGGAAGTTAGCTTGCCCCCCTCCCCGCGGAGGCCTTGGGTCTTCTGCTGTTGCCAAGAGGTTGTTTTGTAGTTGTTCCCGATCTTGATGAGTGTTTGATGTATCTGTGGGGAGGCTGGCAATCTCCCTGTCTTGCTCCTCTGCCATCTTCTGCTCTCTGAGATTCATTTAAGTTGTTGGATGTGTCAGTAGTTTACTCATTATTAAGTAGTAGTATATGGTATGGATGTGCTAGTTGATTTCTTTTAAAATTTGCATATTATAAAATTCATTCTGTTCAATTCTATAGATGTGCAGTTCTGTGGATTTTGGCAAATGGATAATTACTGGTTCCACCATTACAATGTCATACAAAGCATTCCTTTCCATTCCTTTCCTTCATGCTTCCCCTTTGGAGTCAACCGCTCACACCCACCCAGTCCCTGGAAACCACTGATTTCTTTTTTGTCCAATAGATTTATCTTTTCCATACTAACATATAAATGCAGTTATATAATATGTCACTTTTTGGGTGTGACTTCTTTCACTTAGCCAAACAAATTTAAGATTTTGTGTTGTTTCATGAATCACTCGTTTTAATTGGTGAATGGCATAGTAGTGTTCTGGCTTCCCAAGTGACGCAGTGGTAAAGAATTCACTTGCTAGTGCAGGAGATGCAAGAAATGTGGGTTTGATCCCTGGGTCAGGGAGATCCTCTGGAGTAGGAAGTTGCAACCTACTCCAGTATTCTTACCTGGAAAACCCAAAGGACAGAGGAGCCTGGTGGGCTACAGTCCATGGGGTCGTAAAGAATTGGAAATGACTGAGCAGCTGACCCCTATAACCCTCTAATAGTATTGTATTATGTGGATGTACCACAGTTTGTTTGTCCATTCACAGGTTAAAGTTGTTTGAGTTGTTTCCAGCTCTGGGCTAATATGAATAAAACCGAATATAAATTTTGTATGAACATAAATTTTCATTTCTCTTGGACAGAAACCTGAGAGTAGGATGGTTGGATCAAAAGGTATATGTTAGTTTCATTTTGTAAGAAACTGCCAAATCGTTTCCCAGAGTTACTGCTCTGCTTTGTGTTTCCTTAAATAACGTATAGGAATTCCATTTGCTTTGTGTCCTCACCAACGTTTGTTGTTGCTTTTCGGTCATTGAAATTTTTATTGCGATGATAGATTTATATATTCATAAAGATTCATATGCAGTTATAAGAAATAATACAGAAAGATCGTATGTATCCTGTACCCAGTTTCTCCCAGTGACACATCTTGCAAAAGTATAATACAATATGACAAGCAAGATGTCAGCAATGACGCTGTACACTACTAGTCTCTTTCAGATTTCTCAAGTTTTACTTTGTGTGTGTGGGTTTAGTCCTATACAGTTTATAACGTGTCGTCATCATTGTTCAGTTGCCAAGTCCTTTCCGACTCTCTGACTACCATGAACTGCATCATGTCAGGCTGCCCTGTCCTTCACTATCTCCCAGAGTTTGCTCAAACTCATATCCATTGAGTTAGTGATGCCATCCAACAATCTCGTCTTCTGAGAGATGAGATTACTCCTCCACCATCTTCTTCCACTCTCTGAGATTCATTTAAGTTGTTGGATGTGTCAGTAGTTTACTCCTTCTTGTTAAGTAGTAGTATATGGTATGGCTGTGCTAGTTGATTTCTTTTTAAATTTGCATACTATAAAATTCATTCTTTACAGTTCTGTGGATGTGCAGTTCTATGGAACTGCACCTCCTTCTCTTGTCCTCAATCTTTCCCAGCATTAGGGTCTTTTCCAGTGAGTCAGATCTTTGCATCAGGTGGACAAAGTATTGGATCTTCAGCTTCAGCATCATTCCTTTCAATGAATTGTCAGGGTTGATTTCCTTTAGGATTGACTGGTTTGCTCTCCTTGCTGTCCAAGGGACTCTCAAGAGTCTTCTCCAGCACCACAGTTCGAAAGCATCAATTCTTCAATATTCAGCCTTCTTTGTAGTCCAACTCACATCCATATATGTAACTGGAAAAAGTATAGGTCTGACTATATAGACCTTTGTCAGCAAAGTGATGTCCCTGCTTTTTAATACACTGTCTAGGTTTGTCATAGCTTTTCTTCCAAGCAGCAAGTGTCTTTTAATTTCTTGGCTGCAGTCACCGTCTGCATTGATTTTGGAGCCCAAGAAAATTAAATGACACTGTTTCCACGCTTTCCCCATATATTTGCTATGAAATGATAGGACCAGACGCCATGATATTAGTTTTTTGAATGTTGAGTTTTAAGCCAGCTTTTTCACTTTCCTCTTTCACCTTGATCACCTTTCACCTTTAGTTCCTCTTCACTTTGTGCCATTAAAGTGGTATCATCTGCATGTCTGAGATTGTTGATATTTCTCCTGGCAGTCTTGGTTCTAGCTTGTGATTCATCCAGCCCAGCATTTCACATGTTTTTACTCTGCATATAAATTGAATAGGCGGGGTGACAGTATACAGCCTTGACATACTCCTTTCCCAATTTTGAACCAGTCCTTTGTTCCATGTCCAGTTCTCCAGGATGTCTGGCTCAAGGTGAATGACTACACCATTGTGGTTATCTGGGTCATTAATAGCTTTTTGTGTGCAATTCTTCTGTGTATTCTTGCCACCGCTTTTTAATCTCTTCTGCTTCTGTTAGGTTCTTGATATTTTTGTCCTTATTGTGCCTATCTTTGTATGAAAGGTTCCCTTGGTATTTCCAATTTTCTTAAAAAGGTTTCTAGTCTTTCCCATTCTGTTGTTTTCCTCTTTTTCTTTGTATTATTCACTTAAGAAGGCTTTCTTATCTCTCCTTGCTAGTCTCTGGAACTCTAAATTCTCTTGGGAATATTTTTCCTTTTCTCCTTTGCCTTTTGCTTCTCTTCTTTTCTGAACTATTTGTAAGGCCTCCTCAGACTTGGCCTTCTTGCATTTCTTTTTCTTGGAGATGGTTTTGGTCACCACCTCCTATACAATGTTATGAACCTCTGTCCATAGTTCTTCAGGCACTCTGTCTATCAGGTCTAGTTCATTGAATCTATTTGTCACCTCCACTGTATAATCATAAGGGATTTGATTAGGTCATACCTGAATGGCCTAGTGGTTTTCCCTACTTTCTTCAATTTGAGCTTGAATTTTGCAAAAAGGAGCAGATGATCTGGGCCACAGTCAGCTCCAGGTCTTGTTTTTGCTCACTGTGAGAGCTTCTCCATCTTTGACTGCAAGGAATATAGTCAGTCTGATTTTGGTACTGAGCATCTGGTGATGTCCACGTGTAGAGTCATCTCTTGTGTTGTTGGAAGATAGTGTTTGCGACCACTGCGTTCTTTTGGTAAAACTCGGTTAGCCTTTGCCCTGCTTAATTTTGTACTCCAAGGTCAAACTTGACTGTTAGTCCAGGTATCACTTGACTTCTTACTTTTGCATTCCATTCCCCTATGATAAAAAGGACATCTTTTTTTGGTGTTAGTTCTAGGAGGTCTTGTAGGTCTTCTCAGAACGATTCAACTTCATCTTGTTCAGTATTGGTGGTTGGGGCATAGACTTGAATTACTGTGATGTTGAATAGTTTGCCTTGAAAATGAGCAGAGATCAGTCTGTCATTTTTGAAATTGTACCCAAGTACTGCATTTCAGACTCATTTGTTGATTAT